>NW_024582645.1:185924-219605 GCF_018398535.1 Haplochromis burtoni | reverse complement strand
AAGCTCTAAATAATTCTCCTCCTCATAAAGTAGTTTAATGTAACAGACCAGAACTTAACTGACCTTAACATAATTGAGCGTGGAGTGTTGAAGGGTGTGAGTGTGTGCAATAAAAGATGCATACCAGGCATATCCCATTAAATAAAATACTAGCTATGAGCCATTGCAGTGCTCACATCTAGACACACACACACACACACACACACACACACACACACACGTACAGGCACACACAGCTCTGATATATCACACATTAACTTTCATGTAGTTGTTACATAGCACAATACAATGTCTGTCAAAATGCAGCAATGAATAGGACAGATGTGAGGTGTATCAGATCAATGTCTGAATATTACAACATGTAATGCTGACTGCAGCTGAATACAGAATAAAGAAAAAAAATAATGATGATGTGGCACAGTAAAAGCAATTTATTAATATGTTAATGGTCCAGACCTGATGTTAAGTAATGTTCTGCACATCCTACAGATCAGACTTTGGTTTATATGGTGGAATAGTCAGTATTATCGCGGCCGTACTCCAAGTTAATCCTGCACCACCTTAGCTGTCAGATTCCTGAGCTCACGAGAACCCACACAGTCCTGCAACTGCTAACAAAAGAGTTTGAGCTTATATAAAAACACAATTATTCTCTTTCTGCTATTGTTGATTCAAAGTATGATGCTATTTTTGGAGGAAAAACAAGGTAAATCTCTTCTCATATCCTCATTAGCTCTGCTTATCTCTGATCCGATCATTTGTGCTGGTTTTGTTAGAATGTGTCTGTAACTCAAATAAACCGGCTGTGTCTTTAAATGAAAATGTTGTTATTAGCCGACCCAAAGAACTTTCCACACCTGTCTTTACTCTTGTGCACCTGTGGCCTCGTGCTAATTTCCCCAGCTTATTAAATCTTTCCTTTCCTTAAATGCAATCCAGCTGTTATTAAATGGCATTGGCATTTATGATCCTTCATCCTGGCATAAACCTTATTACTGTGTAGCTCTGTCACCAGCATGGCTCTAATCAGCAGAAAAACTGAGCATGTCTAACCTCAAAACAGTTTGAAATGAACTAGTTTCTGTTCCTGGCATTTGTGTGTATGCGTGTGCGTATGTGCGTGTCCGTGTGCGTGACTGTATCAGTGTGTGGTGCCTGTAAAAGAAAGTCCAGATCAAAGCACACCATGCTGTCCATGTCTAGCCAACTTGGCAGCCTGATTACTTCACTCCCATCAGAGCTATAATTCAAAATGACAAAAAAAAGCGGTAGAGAGTGGGGTGGTGAGGCAGGAAGAGAAAGGAAAAGGGGAATACTAGGGGTCTGTAAAAGAAAAGTGAGATTGTTCCTTGTTTGAAAGCCAAGCCTTTATTTTTTTCTGGTCATGGAGGGCTGGTATCTAAGTGACAGATGACTACAGCATTGCAATGCTGTATGAGAGGTCAGGCTGAGTTATAGTGTATCTCTTTCTGCTCCTCTCAGATTGGAGTCTTAGTAGAATAGACAAAAGAATAACAGGTATGACAGAGAAAATATACCAAAGCAGAGACAGGCAAAGGAAAAGAGATATCAGTGAAAGAAAAATACAAAAAGAAAACAAGCAAACCCACTATGCATACTCACAAGATACAGTCCATGAACCCAAAGGTTATAATGCTAAAACATACATTTTAGTCATTTAATATTACAATTGAAAAACAGAAATAGAAATCCAAATTGTCATATCACTTGACACCTGTTTGATATGGTCAGTTTATATTTCAGATTAATTTCCTAAAACAATCCAAAAGAACTTTGTGTTTCCTCCTGGTCTCGAAACAGGAGGAAACACCAAGTAGCCCCTAGTGTCAGCTTAATTAAAAATATCATAGTGGATTGTCCATCAGTTGAGCTAATATCTGATCAGGACAAAGTAGTAACATGTGATACAAACTGTTTTTATAGTCCTTTAATGACTCACAGGTGCATGTAAAGATGCATTTGTATTAGCTATTTTGGGCTACATTACCCCAAAAGCAATTTTATTTTTCATACTCTTTTCTTCATATTTTCTTTTCAAACAAGACCAATGAAACCCTATGGGTTCATGGCAACACACTGACAGGAAGCAGGAGGAAGGAAAATGAAATTAGTTATGAGAGAAATGCCTGAAGAGTAAGAGCACAAAAGTATGTAGAGAGAAAGAGTGGAAGACAGAGAGAAAGCCTTGCTCCTTGACTTCAATCAGCACCTGTTGTTTGGCAACAGCTACACTCTCCACCTCTATTCACACCTTAGGTCGAAATGGTTCAATCCAATTGCAGCTCAGGCTCTGCCCCCTTTCACATCCCCTTTCATTCAGAAGATGTATGCAGGAGTAAGACTTACTGAATGTACAAAACACAGCTGACCACATTGGAATTACATGACTATAGCAGGTTAATATTGCACCAGAGATGCTTGCAGGAGAATTGCTACTCTCCGACTGCAGTTACTGCAAACCATAGAATTAGATACAGCAGCAGTCTGGAACCACTAAATAGAGTCTCACTTCTTCCTGCCCACTGAGTCAGCGCTTTTCAGAGAACTTCAATAGTCTGTTAAATGTCATTAAAGCATTAATGACATGTATCATCCTTAACAGAAACACTAAAGTTAGTGTAAGGTCAGAAGAAAATTGAAAAATAGGAATTATGGTGCATTAACCTTTTTGTTCTATGTGGTCTGCATATACATATGTTTACATTATTCCTCTTTTGGTTGCTCTCTTTAAAGGCTGCTACATCAGCATCATTGGGTTCTATCTCATCCTACGCCTGGCATCCTCCTCTGTAACACCAACCATCTGCATGTCATCCTTCACTACATGTGGTATTCCTCTTGTCCTCCTGCCGGCTCTATATTCAGCATCATTCCCCCAATTTATCCACTATCCCTCGTCTGTGCATATCCAGACCATTTCAACTGCTCCTGGCAGATGGCTGCCCCTCTCTGATCCTGGTTCTGCTTGAGGTTTCCTCCTGTTAAAAGGGAATTTTTCCTTCCCACCGTCACTAAAGCGCTTGCTTATAGAGGGTGGTTGTCTGTTTTCTTTCTATTATTGTAGGGTCTTTACCTTACAATATAAAGCACAGTGAGGCAACTCTACTTGTGATTTGGTACTTTATCAATAAAACTGAATTTAAATTGAATTGAACTAACGTTCTCTTCAAACCATTCAACCGGGGCTGTCCTGCTGACATTTTTAAATCAGTCCATCCTGCTCACCCCTGGACATCTCCATCCACAGTTATATCATCTGAACCAAGAGCTTTTTCACTTTTCATCCTCTTCAGAGCTGCCCTTACTTCCTCCTTAATAATCGTCAACTTAAAATTCACCAACTTTCCTCCACCTGTCTTCCCTTTTCTCTCATTTCATTTATTCATTCATTAATTCATTCATTCATTCTCTTCTCAAAGTACTCCTTCCACCTTCTCAACACACTCTACTTCACTTGTTAGTACATTTCCACCTCCTTCCTTAATCACCCTAGCCTGCTGCACATCCTTTCTAGCTCAATCTCTTCCTGCCTAGCTACAAGTTTAATTCTTCTTCCTTAGTGCCTAGCCTATAGACTCACATACAACTCACTATAACCCTTTTCCTTTTCCTTTGCCACCTTTTTTAGGTTAAAATCCTCCCAGTACTCCTGCCTTCTCTCTTCATCTCTCTGCTTACCCAACTTTTATTTTTTGCTAAGCCAAGTCTCCTTGTCTTCTTTCCTCTGTTCAGAGTATTCATCTAGTACGTTCTTGGCAGTTTCCCTCAGCTGTACTTTCCCAGTTATCTGGTAATTATTCACTACCACCCAGAGCCTATCTCAACTCTGTACAAAATTCTTCCTTCTTCCACCATTTAATAATTGCCTCTGCCTGCTTACTCTTCTTGATTTCCAAAGCCATCCTGTAAACTATGATCTGATGCTACATAGCTATATTCTCCCCTAACAGCACCATGGAGTCTTGCATCTTATTTAGACGGCAACTTCTGTTTAAGATATAAACCCCCTATCTTGTAACTTTTACACCTTCCTCCAATCTTACACGCCACTCTATGTTCCTCCTGCTTCTAGATATACATGTTCACAACAGTCATTTCCATCCTTTTGGCAAAAAAACACTACCATCTAATCATTTGCAGTTCTCTTTTTAACACATACCTACCCAACACCTCTTCTCAGCTCTGTTCCCTTGACCTATATGTCCATTAAAGTCTTCTCCAATCACCACTCTTTCCACCTGGTGACACTCTCTACCACTTCGTCCAACTTAGTCATCTTTGTCTTTGAACTGAGAAGACGCACTTACAATATTCAGCATCAACCCAGCTTCAAACTCATGATCTTTTCCGACACTCTCTTAACCTCCACAACACTATTCACATATTCTTCCTTCCAAATGACCCCTATCAATTCCATTTCCAATCTACACCATGGTTGAACAGTTTGAATCCACCTCCAGTGCCCCTGGCCTTGCTTCCCTTCCCTCTGTTCTCATGCATAATTAATATACCTTCTTTCACTCCATTGTATCAGCCAGCTCTCTCCCTTTACCAGTCATAGTCCCTACATTAAAGTCCCTACTTTCACCTCCACACTCCTACCTTTCCTTCTCTCTTGCTGCCTCCAAACACACCTTTCCCCTCTCTTCTTCCTTTGTCTTTGGCCAACAGTAGCACAGGTTCCACCTGCACCTTTTTGGCCATCAAAAACGTGCCAGTGGAGGGAGTCATTCTAAACTTGGACCATGACTGATCTTGTAAAGTCTCATTCTTGGTGATCTGCATGTTGATTAAGCCAAGGTTTTATGTTGGATGCATTTCCTGACCCTCTAGATGTTATCTGGGCATGGAACTGCAGAAGGAGGGCACTAGCTTGTACCCTTGTATTTACTTTCCCTTACTGTGACTATTGTGGCTTTGCAGTACGATTACAGTGTTTGAAAGTACTTATACAACTTGAGAAACATAAAATACTAAACTTTGAGAGATTCAAAAAGGAATTTTAATGAATCAAGTAGACATGCTTTTCACAGCTGTAATTGGACATTAGATTGCAATCAGATATACTTCCAGAACACAGAGACTACTTGACAAGTGACCTTTCATCCTTCTTCCACAAAGGTCAAAAGCTATTTCTCCAGACTCCAACACTCCTCTCCTTTCCTACAATTGTAAATTACTCAATGAAACATTTGTGTAATGTTGAACGCATTAAAAAATGGACTGCATCTCACTGGTAACATCTTACCAATGGATGAAAAAAACAGGGATTTGTGTGTTTAGCTGTCTAAAAAAATTGCTCAACAAACTAGGGATCCTCTCAAAGGACAAAAGGCAAGGCATACTCTGGACAGGTCATCAGTTCATTATAAAGCTACACAAACCTGTTTTTTCAAAGAACAATTCTAGAGGCCATATCTAAAGAAGCTCTTTCACGCCAAGCTTCTCCTTCTCCTCTGTCTCTCTTCTGATCGACAGTAGTTCAGTTTCCAACAGCACTGGTGGCAGTCGCCAACTCGGGTCTTGGCTAATCTTATGGAAATGTCATTCTTGACTATCTGCATTTTGACAAAGATTGTATAAAGATATATATCCCCTTCCTGGCTTATAGCCCCAGTATATCTATTAAAATAGATGGTACATAGGACTAAACACAGAGATATTCAATCAAAGACAGGGACTTCTATCTCTCCCTCTGATCTCATCTGGTGCAAACATAATGACTCTACAGGGACATGCTTGTAATACTGCTTATTTATCACTGCATCATTACCTTTAACAATCATTTTTAATACATACACTTGTTTTGTTAGCTAGATTAAAGGATGTTGTTATTCATATCTCCATTTTAAACAACCCCCCCCAACTTATTCTTAGTACCTGTAGACGATACAAAGGTGCAGTGTGGCCTAATCGCGATCACCTGGGCATTGACAGTGCCTGCACGCTGACCTAAAGAATACATGAGATGTTTACATATCAACATACTATATCTAAAGTTACAGAAAGACAACTATATCTGAGAGCTTGTAGATGATGGAGCAGAGATTGTCACCGTTGGGAAATCCATGGGGACAACAGGAACAGCAGTGAAGTGGAACACTGGACTCTCACAGCCTGACAGGTCAGTGTCAGCTGTGACCCATAATACACAATGAAGTGACATGACCAACCAAGTGCATCCATGTTGCTGAAATGTCACAACTAAAGTGGTGACACATTCATGGGCTCTCCCTTATGCATTGTTGTGATTTTCCTTCTGTAAAAAGTAGAATTTCCTTCAATACATTATTTTGCTCTGAGCATCATTTGTAGCTTTTATGTTAATGAAACTGCAGCTCAGCCTCCTATCTTTAAAATCCCAGTTTCACTGAGCTTCTCTCAGAAACTTACTGAACCCCATGCACCTGTTACTTTTACAGCGATAAAAACATTTTCGAGCCACTTTCTCTTCCAAAGCTATGCCCAGAGGCAAACCTCTGCCTCATGCCAACAAGTTCACCTCAGGGTAGAATCGGTTTACAACCCATTAAAGATTCTTAAGAGTGACAGAAAGCAGACAGTGTTTCAGAGGAAAGTGGATAAACTGTAGGAGGTTGTTGCCTAGAGCAGAGATGCTCTGCTAATTCTGAGTGGCTGGGTTGAATGGGTCAATCTATCAATACACTCCTAAATGTGTAGTATCTACGCAGACTAACCAACACTTGCACAGAGATGCACAAAGCAAAACCAAGAAGCTCTATTTCCCCCCTGTAGTTAAGCTGAAGCAGCAGTGAAAATGCTTTATTTTCCTCTTTGACTTTGAAAAAACACGTTGTCAAAGACTTTGAGGATCAGTCAGTAAGCTGTGATGGATAACCTGCCAATGTATTATGTGCCTTAGAGGAAATGCAGACAGACGTAAGACACCTGTGCAGCCGTGTATAGATGAAAAATTGCCCTCCCTCAATAGCGCTACTAAGATTTTGAATCACTATGACACCACACAGTATCAAGAAACTCAGTTAAAGAAGGCACGCATGATATTACAAACAAAAAAATAGAACTTTTTTTGGATTTTGTTCATAAAAGATTTTAAAACAATTGCACTGGAACAAAAGATCAGGGGAATGTGCCTAACCTCCTGGCACATTGTGTGAGTTTTCTGCATCCAACACTAATATATCCTTGGTACACTCTACTGAGCTTTTGTCTTAGATAAAAATAAAAAACAGACACAGAAATTTGTCTCTTTTACATTTGGGGAGCTTTATGATCAACATTGGGTTATTTCAGGTAAAAAAATGCAACATTTCAAAAATCCATATAACCTGAGAGATCTGAGAGACAAGTGATGAGAAAAAGGAAAACTGATACCATGGTGGTGTAAGTCATTAGCACGTCTTCCAGATCAGCATATATAGGTGGAAATCATTTGCTGTATAAGGTTGATCGTATAACATGAAAATGACATCCCCTACTGCTTTTAATGATCACATAAAACACCCCTGGTATTTATCTGCTATTGTGGTCTAACATCTATGATATTAAAATAAATTTTGTCAGATTTTGACAGGGAGACATATTTAGAAATCTAGTAGTGAAGTGTGAAAAAATATGGAGATATCTGAGGTGCATCCACTCTTTTCAGGTGCTTAACTCACTGAGTGACACCTCTGCTTCTGGTTGAGAAGTCCTACAGGATTTGTCAAGTGACAAAAATGGTATTAAAAAATCGCAAACATAAGACTTCTTGATATTATTTTACTTTGCAGATTTTTAGATACAAATTATCTGATGGGGGGAAAACGACTGCAAGTCTTTCAGAAGTTACCTACAGAATGAAAGACCTGCTTCGTGGAACATGTTGGTCACTAAATCACACTAATTCTGAATCACAACACACTGCATGCTAAATAAAGTGTGTGTTAGTCCCCATAGGCAAATAGTTCCCCTGTATTTAACCCATTCACCCAGTGAAGCAGTGGGCAGCCATCAATGCAGCGCCCGGGGAGCAGTGTGTAGGGACGGTACCCTGCTCAGGGGCACCTCAGTGGAGTCGAACCCCCGACCTTCCGATCATGGGGCTACCACTCTACCTACTGAGCTATCCCTGCTCAGCTGATTATGCGACAAGTGAATATATTTAACCCTCCCTCTCAAGCATACAGTGTCAGGAATTATTGCAATGTCTTTCTTTTTAAGTTAATAAATGCTGCAACTGTTGTGTTCAGTGTCGAAAACAGAGTGAGATTTGAAGCTGTGGTTAGACATTATCATTGTGCATTGTATCCTTTCTGTAATCCGATCTTTATAAATAAGTAAGACTCAAAGAAGAGAAAAAGAAAAGAGGGAAAAAAGAGGAAAACATGTGAAAAGTCAGAATAGGCATATTATCCCTCAGTCAATTTGTCCACCAGCTCCTTAGCACCTTACAAAAGTCTCTAGAGTCTTTAAAGTCTAAGGTTATGGAAAGAACATTTATGTGTGTTCAGCTTTACAGGTGATTATTATTAACCACCTACATATCGTATGGGTTTATTTCACTGATGTTTTTGCCTTTTCACCCTACTCTCTGTCACCTGCCAAGATTTGTTTTCCTCTCACAGAGCCGTATATATATGACCAGCCCTCATCCTCCAGTATCCACCTAATCATCACTTCACTGGTTGACAAGGACGCTCAGAAAAGTGTTGAATTATTTGACTCCGGTCAAATTGAGCTTTCTGACACGTCATTCCTGAAGGATATTTCAGAAATCTAAATGTGGACAGACTTGGTGCATCATATGACAGTGACCCATTAAGCGTTTTCTAACCTTATTTCGGTCTGAGGTGAAGAAAGTGACCTACAAAGATAGAGAAAAAAATAGGTGATGGATGGATTTGGGGTCTCGGTGCATCAGCGTGAGGTTAAGTCAAGAACTTGTCTGTTTTCCATATTGTCCCGAGCTGCCTGTACGTGACACGAATTCAGTGGACGTGCAAACAGTAGTTGAATATTTTATAGTTCAGAAGGCTTTTTATCATTGATCTCTTAAACCCAGGAAAAAAAGTCTTATGTTTCCCTTACTTCAAAGCAATTTGTCCAAAAATAAAAATAGCACTAGAGAGAGAAATTGGAGACTGTAACTTTGGGTTCCACTAAATTTGCCTCTAGCTGTAGCTCTTGATGGGATTGGACATAGTTTTTTACATAGTATATATATATATATATTCATTCTTCAAACAAATGCTAGAGGGTAAAAAAAAGTATTTATCTTTGGCCAAAACAGTTTTAGTTTGAAGAGTGACTAAAAAGCATGCAATGCTGAGCTGAAAACTTCCCACAACTTTTAAATGCCTTAAGGAGGTGTTTCGATTCGATTTGCAAAATATTTGGAACATTTTATTACAAAATAAATTATTTTCTAAGTTCCCTGTTTTTAGCATAAAGGGTGAGACATGATCTATGTTCAGTACAACTGCCTGCAAAATGTCTAAAGAAATAATATATATGCCTTTTTTTGTTGACTTGCTAAGAAGATGGAGAAACCGCTAACTCAAATGGTGCCATGCTCTGTTTACTTTTTCTTTAACAGCTTTCATGTCCTTATTGTAACTACTAAAAATTCTGAATTTTAAGTAAGAGAAATATTGTGTCCCAAGCATGGTCCAAACTACAAAGCCTTCCATGAGTTAAAAAAACAAAATTAACAAGCACATTCACAGAAGTCTAAAAAGAATTGAAGAATGGGGTCATAAATACATGCCAGTTGTATCATCAAACCCAAATTTAGGAATTTATTAATATTCAGATAATACTGGATCTGTGTTTCTTTGGCACAAACACAATGAACAAACCCATCATTGTTGGTGTGTGATGTCTACTCCAGCTGTCTGTGTGTGTCCAAAACAATCCAGAGCTGCAATACTTAAAACATGGAGATTCCGCTAAAGAGTCCTCCCCACTAAAGGCAAATTCCTTGTATTCGATTCTACTATCAGCATTCATCAGACTCTGTTTTGTGCCACTGAGCAGCCACACGGCTTACGGCTTCTATTTTTAGGAGTGCAAGTGCAAAATGTGGATCATAAGCTCCAAGCCATGGATGTAACAGGATAGTCGGAGAAAAAATCTAGCAGGAACAGAGAACACCAGACTAATTAGATGGAACCAAAGTGCCATTCTGAACCTCTGGCATTAATCATGACAAAGAAGAAGTGATACTGACGACTTTTAAAAGACACAGAAATGGGAAATGCCAGTTCACATTGGCCAAAACGGAGGGTATACTCTGCTTTGCTGGTTGAGGCACTTTCTTCTGTAAGAGCAAATATAGACAGGTCTCTCACTTCTGCCACCAAATAGTTAATCAACAGCCAAATCAAAAAGTCCTCTGCTAACTGTGAACCTAGCTTGTCATTTTTTTTTAGTGCTCTGGTGATATGAGTCTGAGACAATGTTCCCGATGACGCTTTAATTGACCCAACAGTCAAGTAGTAGTAGTGTGTAGTAGAAGTATACTAACTTCTTGAACCTTATTTTGGGGCCAAATAGCTTTTTGAAGCTTCCTTTTTAAACAGAGTTGACTGCAGAGTCTAAATAACAGACTCCATCCCCATTTATTCAGACTAGTTCCTAGAAAACCTCCAGTAAACTCCATATAGATGTAAGCATGTTAATAAGTTACTTCCTATGGGAGCTTGAAACGAGTGCAGCCCTATCGACAGCATACTGATTCATGCCAATTACAGTGTGTAGGACTTCAAATCACATCAAACACAAATATCTGCTAAAAACCACAAGGCTGGCATACATCAACTGATTTGTTGACATCCGTGGAAAATGTGTGAACATTATTCATTGTGGCCCTATCTGTCCTATTCTAGGCATTTCTTTCCGCTGGAAAACTGTTACTAAAAACATACCAATCAGCACAGGTAAAATGTAGTAAAAGATAATGTTCAATGTAAAACTGAACTCTTTGTTCCCGAATCCCAAGTGTGCCTCCATAATTCACTTCAATCTGCCAACAACAAAAGTGCAGGAAAGACAGGAAGGAATGAGATTTCTTATTAGTTTTACTTGGTGGATCATAATAGATCAGATAGGGACATGGAGGACCTGATTAGCAATTCTGCTGCCACCCTCCATCATGAGAAGATGTGATAAGCCCATCCATCAAACTTGACTGCCTCATTCAAAGCGATGGGAAAAGTGATCCTATCTGTTTATCAGCACTCTGTCTTTCAGATAAGCCTATATACTCTGAGAGAACCTGAGATTAAATATGGAGGCGTCTGTCAAGAGTGTTCTGTTCCCCAGTATAGCAGAGACATCTACTGGTTACCAGCAGTCTTACAACTCTATACAGGGCTTTCCAGTATATAACCAGGATGTGATGAGTGTTTGTTGGACAGAAAATATGGCCTAGTGGTGCAAATTTCATCTTTTTTTTAATAAAAGTAGACCTACCGCATTAAAAGTCTGCATTGAAGGAGTCAGATAAGTCAGTAATTACAGCAGTCAAGGAAACAACTTGTTCCAGTAGAACATAAAATACAGCTTCTGTGAATGATGCTTGTCAGGAAAAATAATTAAATAATTATGATGATGATGTTTCTCAGGCAGTGCATCCCAGATGGTAGAATTCTCTTCTATGATTTTGTGAAAAAATAATAATAAACTATTAAATGAACTTAATGATAAATTAATCAAATATTTCAATTAGTTCAATTAGTTCAAATTTAACGCAGTTAGTGCTGCTTTAAATTTGAACTTTATTAGAATATTAGATTAGTTCAAACCGATCATCAGAATACAGAAGACCATCTTTGAATGTGCCATGGATGTAAGGGATGGTTTCAGAAACTGTTGATCTACTCAGATTTTCCCACACGACCATCTCTAGAGTTTATAGTCAATGAACCAAAAGAGAGAAAATATCCAGTGAGCAGCAGTTTTCTGGCTGAAACGTGTTCTTGTTTCCAGAGGTCAGAGGAGGTTGATCAGGTTGCTTTGAGCTGATAGGACAGGAACAATAACTCTAATAACCATTTGTTACAACCAAGGTGTGCAGAAGAGCATCTCTGAACGAACATGAAGCAGATGGACTACAGCAGTAGAAGACCACACTGTCAGTCCAGAACAGGAAGCTCAGGTCGCGGCATAATTAGACAGTACACGATTGGAAAAACACCAACTGGTGTAATAAGCCTTGATTTCTGCTGCAACATTTGGATGGCAGAGTCGGCATTTGTTGAACACAACATGAAACCATGGGTTCATTTTGCCTTGTATCAATGGTTCAGGCTGCTGGGGGTGTAATGGTGTGGGGTATATTTTCTTGGCAAACTCCCCTTGGTACCAGCTCACCATTCTTTAAAGGCTACAGCCTACCTCAGTGCTGTTGTTGACCATGTCCATCCATTTAAGTCTGCCCATCTTATGATGGCTGCTTCCAGCAGAGCAGCAGAATGCGAAGCATCTCAAACTTTATTTTTTGAGCATGACGATGAGTTCACTGCACTCGAAATGCCACAGTGTAACAGAGAGCATCTGTGGGATGTGGTGGAACAGACGATTGGCATCACATTAGCATCATGTGAATACAGGAAAAAGACAAAGGCGAGTCTAACCCAGTATGAGCACGGTATGTTACTGTTCCATGAAAAAAATCTACCAAATTTCACTAAGTTATTAATTGTGTTATAATGAAAAACCACAGGAGTTCAATTAAAACATCACATGCAACATTGCCTTATTAAGCCTACAGGGACATGGTTTGGAAAGGATTCTAATTAGACTAAATAGAATGAGAACAAAACACATGTGAGGACAGTGCATGGGCTAAACTGGAGAGATAAACACTGTCATCAAGGTGCGAGCCAAGTGGCCATTTATAGAATTATGGGCCGCAAGAATGTTGGCAGACCTCACCTGTGTCCACCTGAGCGTGTGCAGGAGGCAGCCATGCATGTGTATCAGTGTGTGCATGCAGGAAGACATGTGTCTTCATTTGTTTCACTTGCTTTTGCATAGACAGATCCATAAAGTATTTGAACTTCTCTCGTTATTTATCAATTTAGCTCATATCCGCTTTTAATGAACACAGCCGTATTCATCTCCAGCTGCTCGCTGTTGTTTCCATGCAGCGGTTTTATGTGCGACATCTCCCATTTGCAGCCATATGCTGCCAACCTAATTCATGAGACAGGTCCATGTTTAAAACGACTGTGCACTGTGGCTGCCAAGTCTGCTCTGAGTGGAATTAAAAGTACTATATATTCCATCTGCCCTGCACATGCTGGCAAGCCCAGTGTTTTATCCTTTTGGGAGACAATAAGAAAGCAAGTTGGATAAACATGATCTGTAGGAGTCACCAAAGAGCCATGATCCAGCATAGAGTGTTACAGCTACTACAGCACAGCACACAAAATGAGTGAAAAGATTAGATGCTTGATAAATCCAAAACGGTTCAGGATGTGGTTTATTGCACTTGACGGCACAGTCCAAGACATTGCACCAGCCAATTAGTAGACCACAGACCCAGGCACAGGTCAAACCCATACTAACATTTTGTTTCCAGTGCTTCATCTGTTCAACTGACCCACTGGATAAAGTTGATCACGGCCCTGTGGTAACTAATTAATGAAGCTCGCTTATTTGATTTGATTCCAACATCATCCATATTCAAGTTGTTGTTTAGAGTATTAATTACCCAAAATACCAGTTATGTATGAAGGAGGCAGGCTCTAAAGTCCATCTTCCCAAGCAAATATAATCATTCTCACATTTCCAGAGGTGAAAGTTTGTAGGGCTTGTAGTCTCTGTCTGGTTTGGAGTATTTTGAGCAATAACTAAGCTCTGCTGCACAGATGCAGGAACGATTTGCATTAACAAGCAGGTGGTTCTAATAAAGTGCCCTGGGTGCTTGTTTTAGAGATTACGCTGATTAATTCTAAATATTTTAACTGAATTTGCTTTTGATGAATTACTATTAAGTCTATTCCTAGACGTGCAAGCAGGGATACATAAGGGAAAAATAAAGGTTTAGTCAAACTCCTGACTGGTACTGTATGCAGATTTTGAGTCGGTGTTTAATTGGCTCTGGGTTCTGAATACAGCTGCTTCCCTTTTCCCACTTATGGGCCTGCCTGCTGTTGCTATAGAAACATCAGAGAAAGAGAGAGAGAGAGAGAGGCTGCAATAGAGGTGCGTGTGTGTGTGTGTGCGCACATGGGTATGACTGTGACAGAGTGAGATCTCAAAGAAGACTGTCGGGCTGTGTCTAATGAGTAGAGTGTGTACTCACACTCTTGTGTGTGCAGTGAGCGTGGAAGCTTGCAGCACTTCGCATCTGACTGAGAGTCCGTTTTCAGAGCATTTGCACACACACACACAAATAGACACACATGCACACCCACACAGCCACACACACACACACACACGAACATTCTCGTTCGCTGACATTTGGCTGCCGTGGAAGCACGGGAGTCCAAACACTCATATTAAACACAGTGTGACATTTGCAAAACACCGCAAAAGGCTCTCCGTTCAACAATGCGGTTGGACTTTTTGCAGTCAAATCCAGTCAGGAAAGCGCAGTCAAAGAAGGCTGTAATTTCCAGCTACAGTAATCTGTATTTAGTGGTACGATTCAGAGGTGGGACTTCCCCATCCTTCTATGTAAATGCGAGGAAAGCGTAACGCAGCGAGAGCAACAGAACAGATCAGGCACTACTGACAGCAAATATGACACAAAGTCAGCAGGGGAGGAGAAAAGCAGAAACACATGCACATGCATATGAGAGTAGAAGCGTATCAGCTGATGATGATTTTTTTGTGGTTTGTTCACCAACTTCAGCAGAGCAACTGAAGTAGTAACCATTCATAGTAATGATAGACGACCCTGAACTTTCAACAATCAACATTCACGCTGAGTAAAATTTGAAAAATAAATAATCAAATCTTTTGCTGCAACACATGTAGTTTGTGTTTTTTTTAAATTGATGATGGCCAACGCTGATTTGTGTCTAATGTTTCATTTGACTTCAGCTTGACTGGTACATGATTCCATCTGGATCAAGTAAACAGATGATGCATCGCTTCACAAGCAATGTTGTTTCTGTCTAAGCTAGAGGAGCAGTGATGTGTACTGCACGTCTGCTGCAAGTCACACCTGTTTAGCTTCAAAGGACAGTAATGTCTGACTGAGAAATCTGAGATAGCCTAATAATCCAGGTGAAAACCAAGTCAGACTGCTGTCAAGCATGTCCAGTTGATTTTTATTGCAGGACCTAGAGTTTTGTATGACTTATGTCAAGCCTCTCAGCCTATCTCCTGTTCCTGCATACATACATTTAAGCTTTCGCCTGATCAGCGTGTGTTTGTGGCTTACGTGCTCACAGTCGGAGCTGTGTGCTTGATGAGATGATCACATCTCAATCGTATCATTAAGATCCAAGAGAAGAAGAAATAAACTGCTTAAAAGCCTGATCTTTAGGTTCATGAGGATTAGTTGCACGCCCGACATATAACAGGAAAACAATAACAGATCTCCTTTGCATCAGTCACGCACAACTTCAACTGCACACTTATACAGTGATTTCCTTTAGCCTGAATTTTTCTCCTTGAGGTTTGAATATGCAAAGTGTCAAGTGGTTGGAAACAAACAAACAAACAAAAAAACCTCATTTAAACTGCATCTTCGACTCTAGTATAAACAGTACAAAAAAGAAAATGCAGGCACAAAGGCGCATACTCCTGCCAACAACTGCTCTCTTCAGTTAGTAGTCTTGCTTTATCTTTGTAAAACAAATGAGCTTGAAACTTCATAAAAATCTATCCACACCAGATGCACGCACTTATCAAGTAAACAGAAGGTATAATCCAGCACGACAAGTTAGAATTCAGTGTGTTCAGCACTCAAAAACTCCGTGAAATTACTGTAATGTGCTCATAATGCGGTCCTAATGTTGCTGTGTTATCATACTTAGCATTAAAGACTCTCAGACTTACAGTGATAGAAACACACATACTAAACCAGTTCCACCTGTCTGTGTATCTGTGTCAGCTTGGAGTTTGGCTACAAGCATTTTTTACCAGGCAATATTCACGCTGTGTGTGTGCATGCACGCACCAACCTTGGTTTCAGACATTCAAACTTTCAAACTTTGTGTCTGTAATGTCACCGTGGCCCAGACTCACTCAAAGTATCCCGGATCAGATGCACACAGACATGTGTTAGAAAGGCATCCAACTTTCTTTTATAAGTTCTAATTCCCAAGTTCAAGACATGCTGAAAGCTCCTGGCATATGCCGAATTCAGGAGTCTTAAAGATCTAACAAAGGGCATGGCAAAGTTAAAGATGTGAACCTGTGAAATACCGTGCAGTGATGCATAAAGCGTTCTCCCTGACTTTGAGCTTCTCTATTGCTGAAATGTTTACTGTTTACTTTTTAATGAAGGTTGCGAGGTCATCGAGTGGTGTGTTTCTTTCCATTATTTATTCAGTCTAGTCAAACTGTTGACTCCTTGATCTGAAACTGTTAGAAACTTTCTAATAGTTAAACTTTCAAGCTATATTCTCACCCCCACTACAGATTCAGATTTAACACAACTGAATAACTGCTGTGTATTTATTAATTTATTTATCTATGCCTTCGTTAAATGTTTTTTTAAACTCCGCACGCTCTTTTGAATGTGAACCACAGGCTGACCTCAGAGAAGAAATGGCAACTCATCAAACACGTGGACGCTGTTATATCATCTGTTAAAATGCATTCATATACAGAACAAATGGTAAATGGCCTGTATTTGTATAGCGCTTTTACTTAGTCCCTAAGGACCCCAAAGCGCTTTACACTACATTCAGTCATTCACACACACTCTGGTGATGGCAAGCTACATTGTAGCCACAGCTGCCCTGGATCACACAGACAGAGGTGAGGCTGCCGGACACTGGCACCACCGGCGCCACCACCAGCAGGCAACGGGTGAAGTGTCTTGCCCAAGGACACAACGACCGAGACGGGGCTCGAACCAGCAAACTTCCGATTACAAGACAAACTGCCAACTCTTGAGCCACGATCACCCTACAGATGACCTAATAGATGACCTGCCACAATCGCCCCGGTCGTCACCTCTGACATGACTTCTGACATGCAAAGGGTTTCTGGGTTATATAGCTGCGTGTGGTCTCCCGTGGTAATTGTAAAAAAAAAAACTGCAAAGGCTTTACAGGCATGTTCATTTCAGATGTACTGCTTTCAACGGTAGTGTGTCAAATCCAATGACAAGTCAATAAAATACCCTATAACAACTGCAATATCATCTCTTGTTTCCACTACTGCTTTACATATTCAAATGAGCCTGGGTGATCACAGCCAGCAGCACATTCGTCTTGAATCTTGAAAACACACAAGTTTTATGGAATCATGTGAGAGCATTTGCAGTGTATATTTTTTTTTTTATAGTTATATCTCCCATGCACGTGTATAAAGCATTTTAAATGACCGGAAACCACACGATTTAAATGTGTAATGATACTTTATGACCACTAGATGTCAGCAGATCCTTGCAATTGTTGCCGTGCATTGCACCGTCACTGTAACTTACAGTTCATCTACTGTACGTACTCATACAGTATTACATATGTGTGTGCCACTGTGTTCCTGTGTGCCATTGTATTTTTATGTTTGTGCCCAATATGTCACATTATCGCTTGATGAATGGGGTTCACACTGATTTTTTGTGATGGTGTGTGTGTGTTTCTGTGTGTTTAAGAAGAAATGAGTGGGATAAAAAGAGAAAAAAAGCAGAGATGGAGAGACAGAGAGAAATAGATAGTGACTCCAACCATTAGTCATGGAAGACATCCTTATTACCAAACATTAACATATTCAACCGGCAACACCCAGGTGCTAACATTCCCAGTTTGAGTGAATTCTACCTCCCAGAGAGCCTGCTTGGCATAATTCCTAGGGGAGTGAGATTCCAAATATGATTCGGCTCATTTGAGCACGTCAATGTGTGTGTGTGTGTGTGTGTGCTCGCGAGGGTGCGTGCATGTGTGGGCAGGTGTGCGAGAGTTCATGTGCGACAAAAACAGATTTAATTGAAGACTGATGAAGAGCACCTAATGTGTTGAGTGTTTGCATACTCACACACTCATCAGGGGGTTGAAAGAGAAGGCTCACAGCAGACATACACTCCCACACACACAGCCATCTTCGGCCCAGGGTGATGGATATATCAGAGCAGTGTATGTGTCGTTCTAATTACATGCTGCATCCATCCCGTTCTCCTCTCATTAAACAATGACGTTTAATCTATGGCCCAGAGCCTTGCCTACAATGGTGCCGTGATAAGGGCAAATTAAACAATGTGCACTTCTCAGCTTCACTGATAGCAAAGGTGAATTTCATTCAGCCGACATTCATGTGCATGTATGCATGCTTTCACGTCGTGCATGCACATGAATGAAGCCCGAACAAAGAATTCTCACAACCGACGTGGCTGACAGTCGATCAATTTTAACCTTGAACTCAAGGTTGAGCACAGGGGAGGAAAGAGCTCCTTGACTTCAGCTATGAATACTGCAAAAAAAAAAAAATCCAAAACAAACTGTCAGCTTGAAAAAAAAAAAAGTTACTGTTGCACAGATATGAGATTTATGCGCACATTCATGTTCACCGTCCTAGTTTAGGATCCTAACTGCTGCTTAGCAATGGATACTTAGTAAAGGCTATGGTGGTGCAATATTCCTTCAATATAGCCACAGTAAATTATATTTAACTTACAGTGATATGCTAAATATGTAAAGTGATGAACGGCATTCCCTGACAACCATAAATGGACAAAAATGAATGTAAATTCAGACCTGTCTGATATTTGTGATATCTCAAGTTGATTACTTCACTTCATTACTTCAAGGGTGGAACAATGAACCAGCTGACCAACCAACCAATCAACTTTGGTATTTCAAGACCACAGTTTATGAACTACCAGTTTTATTTTTTTTTTTTGTTTGGTTGTTTTTTTTGGTGGCAGAAGTGATCATATTTGGATGTGACAGTCTAATATTTTTGTCTGATATTTCTGTTAAAATGTTTTAAACTTACAATAAAGAAAAGAAAAGATCCCCAACACCAGCAATACCACAAAGATGGTCGTAGGTCCAGATTGCTGAGTGGAAAGCCTTGAAGAAAGCAGCTGCCTGTGTTGACATGAAATTGGGGTGTAGTTTTCATCATTCTTCTACAAGGCTGTTGTTAAAACATGCTGAGTTCTGTTTCAAAGCTAAGCATTTTAATCTGGGCGCGTGTGGAAAATGACTTTGGGTGCAAGTTTCATTTGAGGACATGGTAGGATTGTGGTACTAAGCAACTAGACCTGCAGAGAAATGTTCAAATTTTCACTTTTTTAATTTCTCAAACAGATTTAATTTATCTATCTTTTAAAAACTGTGGCTGTAGTTGGAACTGTTGTGATTTAGTAACGGTGAAAGAATTCAGATAAAATCAGCTCTATGTATACAAGAAGCTGGTTGGTCGCTCACAAGCTACACAGCGTTATAACCACAGTCTAAAGCTGGAAAGGTCCCCTGCATCACCACCTCTCCTCATAGCCGGAAAGCCTCTCTCAAATATCGCTCATGATTTTGAGAGATATTTGTAATCAGTGAAGAAAAAATGACAAACACTAAAAATATTCCTAAGGTCAATTGTACTTCATTGTTTAGCTCTTTTCATGCGCAGCGGGGATTCTTGGTCTACTTCTCTGGTGAGCTTTTCACGTGCTGTGACACAGGTATAAAAAGAAAACTGTCAGTCTAAAGCACCGGTGTCAAACATAAGGCCCGGAGACCAAAACACTCCAATCTGGCCCACTGGACATCTTTGGAAGATGTGAAGGCGAAAATACATTTTTTACTTTTAACTATATTTTCCTAAATGTTACAGCTTGCAGTAGCTGCAACAATGAAATTATAGTTAAACAATTAAATGACAGAAAAGTGCCTGTTTTTTTCACTATCTACTATAGAAATATCTGTTTTTTTTATACAATTTATTAAGAGTAAAAAAATAATAAAATAAAACAAGGCATTTTCTGTGAATTTATAATTACAGGAAATTCTGAGCAATGAGCTGCCAAAACTTTTCTGCAATTTTACACATTTATTTCTTACATTTTCAGTCCAATGAGTCATGCCATTGCATTTCTTGACTTTCCTACAGCAGCATTTCCTTATGTAGAAAACATGTGGACATGTGGTTCAGCCCACTTTAGCTCAAACTGGGCTGCGTGTGGACCATGACACAAACTGAGTTTGGCACCTCTGAGTTTGCTTATGTGTGGCTTCTGTCTGTCTAAGGAGATGTGCACGCATGTGCCCCCCTTTGCCTGTAGCATCCAGCTGCAAACATCATATGGATGTCCTCTTTAATTATATGGGAAACAACTTCATTTCCACTCATCCCTGTCTGTGTACAGAGAGAGCATTATATGCATGAGCAGGTGTGCAGGTTTTCAGCTGTATATTGGTGTGACTAAATGTCTGACAAATGTTCTTGGTTGTCATTTGGCAGACAGAAGATTGCGCATAGATGAATACATAACTAGATAGATGTGCATCTTTTCTGTCTTGTTTGTGTACTGCGCCCCAGCTTTAAAGTCTGCGCCTGCTATCAACAGCATATGGCCCAGAAACAATGACAACATTAACAAGCGGATGCATCAGCTTAAACAAAGCAAGACCAGTTTAATGGTATACAGCCGGACATGGACGAAGAAGCAAGTTCTACTGAGCACTGCAGGGTGCTGCCAAGATGACACACCCAGACACATACTATAATACAGCACATATGGTGCAGCTTGACCTTTCATCTTGAATAGGGGAAAGAAGAACAGAACTAATGCAGACACACAAGCTATATAGGAAAGAAACATAAATGCAGATACTGAGATGTAAATGCATAAACCCAGGCGACTCACTGTGCACACTTTTTTGCACTTCTCCTCATACATACTGTGGCACACACACACACAGACACACACGCTGTAGAGAGGAATGATTTTTGCAATGCGAATGAGCTTCCTTAGGAGCCTCTGTCACGGTCTGGAGAAGCCACACTGCAGAGGACAAGTCTTAATATGAGGATTCTAGCCACTCTATTGCATCAGCAACTTGGTGACATCCAGGAAGAGGGAACTGTGTTTGCTGTCATGCCTGAACACAGTCTGAATTCATATCACACACACTGCAACGACAAAAAGGCTGACAGAGAGAAGCATACTACTTGGATTCATGCAATAGCAGGTTTAATACTGCAGGAGGGTGAAGGTACGGACAGGATATCAGTGTGGATTCTGTGTGAATTTCTAGGCAACACTGGAAGAGTAGGAAGATTTGTAGAGACTGAAAAGAGTGAGGATAAAGTTTCTTCTTGGGTCAAAGTGTCACTGTGTGCAAGCTTGTTTGCTTGTGTGTACACAAATGTATGTGCTCCAAAATCTCAGATCCTCAAAATGAAAAGTATTTCTCCAGGGCAGCAGGAACCCCACAGGTAGCCAAACAACACAGAGCTCAAAAAACCTACAATAAGAGGAAAAATAAAATCACAGTTTTGGTTTCCATCTTTTCACCTGAATGAATGCCTGAAATGTCCTTGTCATATGTTAAACGAGCGCAAGCGGAGCAGCACGAACCCAGAAAATAAGGAGCAACAACGGATCTGCATGTCGGTAACCTTCCTATGAGTGAGCAAACTGACTTTCTGTGTCTTGCCCTCTTCCCTCACATGCTGACATGCTCACTGATCACTGCTCAGAAATGCTG
The DNA here is from genome assembly GCF_018398535.1 of Haplochromis burtoni. Taxonomy (NCBI): domain Eukaryota; kingdom Metazoa; phylum Chordata; class Actinopteri; order Cichliformes; family Cichlidae; genus Haplochromis; species Haplochromis burtoni. The sequence continues at coordinate 197,781 of NW_024582645.1, read as the reverse complement.
AAAATAAACCAACTAGAGGTTATTATGTGACAAAGGTGACTATTTGACAAACACACTGACCATATGGCTGTCACAGAAAGAGCAGCAAAAATGCTGGCAAGAACACAAACTAGACACAGCTGGTCATTCTAAAAAAAAAAAAAAAATACACAAACACACAAAAAATACAGGCTAAAAATACAGAGAGGAGTTTCAATGATTTACAAATGACAATTTTTGTAAGCTGGAACTGTTGATTTATGTAATTTATTCACATATTGTGTAAAGAAAATAAAGCAGTAAGTGTGTAACACTTTCTGAAAGTTTTTCAAAGTTCTTAGTTGCACATTGGCTGCTTTTTCACTCATGTTTAGTTTATTTCTTGTACCTGATCAGCTTCAGGAGAATTTTTCTCTGGTTGATTGCAAAGATACTTAACACATGAATCATCTAAGCAGAGGAATGAACCAGTATTGTGTCTACTACACAACCGTGTCGTACTTTTAAAATACACTACTAGTCTGCTTGTAAGAAAGAATCAGCAATTATTTGTTTATCAATTTAAAAAAAGACAAAAAAAAGTATATAGGTGAGATCCACAAGAATAGGGACTGCGAGACTTGTGGCGAGACTTGTGGGCTGGTCCAGCTTTGCTGGGGGTTTGTCCCGGTGCTTACAGTGTCTTGCCCTTCCCAGTTCTCCGGGGTTAGGGTTGTCCCATTGTGTCAGGTCTTTGGGCTGGGGTGTGGTTGGGTGGGTGCAAATGAGAAATTCTATGTTCAAATTGACATCAGTATGAATGGAGAAGACTATCCAAGCGATACAACAATGAGTGTCTACAGTTTAGTCTTTAGCACGACAATGATCCCAAACAAACTGCAGATGCAGTAAAAGCACACTTGGATAGAAAAACACACAATGAAACAGTCGTGGATTGGCCTCCCCAGAGCCCGGACCTCAACATTACCTCATCTTGACAGAGAAAAGAACTAAAGCCAGAAACATCCAAAGAAGAGCTTTAGATCTCCTGGAGAAGTATTCCTGTAGACTGACTAAGAGAGTTCTGACTGTGTTACAGAGTAAAGGCGCTGCAGTCCTTCGCAAACTCTGTTTTTGCCTTATATGCTGCATTTCCATTTATGCTTGGACACGTTTGCACCTACAGTATTTCTCATTTCCCTAGCAAAACATAAAGGAATGAGGAGTGAGTTCACTTTTACTTTTGCACAGTATTGGATATCACAGTTTAATAATGTGATTGTACATGTAGATTTAATTTCAAGTCTACAGAGGTGGCTTAGAATCGAATTATTCTACCTTGAGACTGGCTGATTAGAGGCAAACACTTACACTAGCCTTGTTTCTCTTTATATGCAGCACTTAGATATTCAGCATGTTTGTAATCTAATGAGTGACGCTACTGATATGATTTACTAGAAACGTAAAAGCACAGAAAACACTACAAATAAAAAGCACATACTGGCCTTTATTCATGAACCATGCAATTATCTTGAGGAGATGGAACAGCCCGTCTGAAATTAATTTTTAAAGAGCTGGTATAACTACTTTCACCCACTGAAAGAGAAAATCTTCGAATTCAGATATACTTTAGTCCTTCTGCTGTAGAGCAGAAAACAAAAATGTAAACCAATAATGGCAGCAAGCCCTTTAAATGCGGCTCTATCGATTAGAAAATGCACCGGGTTTGTTGTAACGCAAGTCAAAGACCTTCATTATGGTTTACTTACTATGGAGCCTTTAAACAACACACTTTATCCTACAAATTTATTTTGAACTCATGTTTCATAAGTACTGCTCTGGGAATTAACTGGATTAAGAGGAGTGAGTAACCACAACAATGAAAGAGATTTCTGACAACAAAAAACGAGAATGTAGAGATTCATTTGTTAACAGCAACATTTCAAAGCCTCAAGCACAAAGACTGAAGCTGCCAGAAAATTTCACTTGTCTGGGACTTTTTTGGCATTAGAAGAGGAGCAATTACTGGACAATGTGGACAGTTTGGAGGCTTCATCAGCCCTCTGAGTGCTTAGTTTCAATTAGTTTCACCTTTCTGTCCTGTGTCAGTATGTACTGGTATCGCTCCATAGCCAAATAATTACACTCAACAACTGAGAAATACGTTTGCTTACACATTAAAATGCACAAATGGCAACAACATTCAAAATGTATCCTTTGTTTGACAGCAATTACAGGAAGGCTGTTACTAATAGCTTTTAATGACAGTGGTATTCTCTCCCTCTCTTTGTCAAAAGTATTTGTTATGTGAGCTGAATGCATTCTTAACAGAGCAGATTATTGCAGTATTACTCAACCATACTAGCAAGTAATTACATGTACAAATTATGTGATTAACTTACAAAATAAATAAATTTGTAATCTGTTACAGTCACTGATTAAACAAAATTCATTTCTAGTTTCTGATGAAACTGCCGGTGATTTCAAAGTAATGGCTAATATTTTACTTCTGGTGAAAGATGGAGAATAATTCATTCTGTTGCTTTGCATCTTTTCACCATGCAGGACAGCCTTCTATTGCATTATTTCTGTACAACTTGCAAATATAAAATCTCTTGGGAGGCATCAAAGATAGGATGCCCCTGAAGGAGCTGTCTCTGCATGTAGACAGGCTCCATTTATTTGGTAATATGCACTCAGACTCTGAAAATAGTTTGCGATTGCCCAATCAAATCAGTGCAATGACTTTCCAGTACCTGCAACCTGCTGACCACAACAAGGCGGGTGGGCATGTTGAAAAAAACGCCTTCAAGTGCTGAAAATTTAGCAAATTCTGAAATCAGCTGCAGACTGACATGGACTGTCAGTCCATGTCAGTCTGCAGAAAAAAAAATCTATAATCAAAATCCGTCCCATTTCCCTTCCACAACACCATCTCACATATTTGTGTTTAGCTCTGATTTTTCCCCAGTTTGTGTCTAATAATCCACATGAATACATTAGATCCTTATAAATGAATTTCAAGGTGTAGCAAATGCTATTCTATTTTAACATGAGTAATAAAAATAATTAAAATAAAAATGCTAACATGTGCTTTCCCAACACTATGGCAATTATAAAAATAATATGTGTTACTCTGTACACTAAACACACCATTTCTGTATTTGGGACTTCAAATATACTCACACATCATATTAGTGTTGCCATGACTACCATCAACACCATGACAATCAATTCGATTCAGTTTTATTTTACTTGTACAGAGCTCCAATCACAACAGCAGTAGCCTCATATGTTTTTTGTTCATTATTTCACCCTCCCAAAGAAATCTGATATTTGGAGTTTCATGCAGCACTGGAAATATTGTCAACCGAAGTGGTTAAGAACACATCAGCGTTGTAGTTTACGAATTGCCAAAATAAATCTCACATCATGATTTTTTTCTAATTTTATCTTTATTTTTGAGAATCCCATTTGTGGTTTTCAAAGAAATACGTGAGCAAGCATTGAATGATGAAAATTGAAAATTAAAATGAATGACATGTAACTGAAATTGATTATCTTACTGCCGAACAGAATAAATCCCCCCCTACATAGTTAAAAAAAACCCAATAAAATAACAAAACTCAGAAATGAGCTCAGGGCACTGACACCTGCCTCCAAACGACACAGATCTCTAATCTGAGAAAGCACCATAACAAGCTTTTTATCACAAAGTCACCATCCCACGTCTGCCAGGACCCAAAAGAACCCCTGCCATCGCTCCTGTGCCAGACATTACAACACAGCCCCACAGGCCATGCCCCAGTAGGTTAGAGCTGTTTTTGTGACACAATAACAACCAGGTGCTTTTCAGTGCTTGCACTGAGTGCATTTAAACAGTAACTGGTGACATTTTTCAATATAAATAAATATGACAGCAGAGCTTGGACTGGATGAGCAGGACACTGCTCATTCCACAAATGCTCCGACCATATGGCTGTCACTGCATGGGGGTGAAAAAACCCTGGCAACCAACCAAGCTGAAAACAAGTGACTAGAATGCAGACAAATGCAGTCAAATTAGATGCATTCAGAAACCAGTGAATCTAATTATAACATATAGTTTTTATGATATCACTGTACTAAAAATAATTTAGTTGGCTATGCTAAAAGTTGCAAAACTGCAAAACTGCTATTTAAAATGACAAAAATAGAAAAAGGCACACTGCTGCATTGTTTTCAGATTTATCCCTCTAAACATAATTTCATTTTTGCATTTCAAGGAACATGTGAAAAGGATCATGAAGATTACACTGCTGCCTTTTGAGGGTTAATACAGATGTTCAACAAATCAGAGTTCTCTTCGCAAGAACCTGTTATAGGCAAAATAAATAGGTACACTAATGCACAGCATGCAGGACTTTTTAACAAACCATGTTCTGTCCCACAGACATCAAAAAGTCTATTGTGAAAGACCGTCTGGTGTACTTTACTGCACAGCAGACAGAAGCCACCAAGAGCAAATGTCACCGCTTCTGCTTTCTGTCAATATGGCATTATTAGACTGTCGAACTACCCTTCATTGATTTCATTCCGGTAAACAGGCACACTGAAAAGGGAATATCAAATGCACTGTTGAGTGAACTAGAGGCTCTTATAGACTGAACATAAATGACTGTCAGTAACATGGAAGCAATAATGGGCTCAGTATGAAAAAAACAAATCTGTGTGTGTGAGTCCATATTCTACATTTCAAAGCCCAGGTATACCTTGTGTGATGCGCTTGCAAAAATATGCACTTATTATTAGATAAGATAAAATGTTGTCTTAAAATAGGACGGTTCTTTCTCGCATTACAATGACTTAATGCAATATTAGATATTCCAAACGGCATGAAATAATCAGATGGGTATGTTGTATGCTCATCAGCACTGCAGTCCAGGAAGAAACAACTGGATGTAGTCTAGATGTAGCAAACTACACTAACTGGTTTAATGCAAAAATACAGAAATAACAGACTGTGTGGCCGCAAAAGCCACTGCAACATGTGATGAAAATCGAAATAAACAAATTTGTGCAAGCATTCTAGAGGGAATACCTACAGCCCTTCAAACATGTTATTTCCTAAAAAGAAATTAAGGAACTTCTCCAAATCACTGTCCTCAAGATCTTTACGGCTCTCCCAGTAATGGCGGCATCTGGCGAGCAAAGCTTTTCAAAGCTGAAACTAATTAAAACCTACATTTACACAGATCACTGTGTAGCAGAGCCGAGAGTGTGGGGTTTTCTGTTCTATCCCACGACAGAGATGTCGCATCCAAGTTGGATTACAAGGATTTTATTGTTCAGTTTGCTGCTAGAGACAAGGAATGTGACTTTCACCTAATCCATTTAGGTTTATGGCGAGTCGAAGTGAATTCATCTCATTTGTTTGAATGTTATGGAAGGCGAGGATGGGTGTGACCTGACCAGAAGTTAAATAAAAGTTAATTAAATAAAATAAATAAAAACACAGAAAAAAGTCCTCCATTTTAATGGAATGTATACTAAATCAATCAACTGAAGCACACCACCTTTTTTTTCCTTTTTCTTTCTTTCTTTATTTAAAAATAAAACTTCAAGTCACAAACAGCGATGGATGACTGTCCATGAATGTGCAGCCAGTAAGTTGGTTTTTAACTGATGAGTTTTTCTTTCTTTGAAAAAAAACAAAGTGATGAACTTAAATAATGTGTAAATCCACATGATCAGAATATACTGCCTATACTGTGTTGGATATTTGCCATGACTCTACAATAGCTACAGTGGGGCAAAAAAGTATTTAGTCAGCCACCGATTGTGCAAGTTCCCCCACTTAAAATGATGACAGAGGTCAGTAATTTGCACCAGAGGTACACTTCAACTGTGAGAGACAGAATGTGAAAAAAATCCATGAATCCACATGGTAGGATTTGTAAAGAATTTATTCGTAAATTAGGGTGGAAAATAAGTATTTGGTCACCTCAAACAAGGAAAATCTCTGGCTCTCACAGACCTGTAACGTCTTCTGTAAGAAGCTTTTCTGTCCCCCACTCGTTACCTGTATGAATGGCACCTGTTTGAACTCATCATCTGTATAAAAGACACCTGTCCACAGCCTCAAACAGTCAGACTCCAAACTCCGCCATGGCCAAGACCAAAGAGCTTTCGAAGGACACCAGGAAAAGTATTGTAGACCTGCACCAGACTGGGAAGAGTGAATCTACAATAGGCAAGCAGCTTGGTGTGAAAAAATCAACTGTGGGAGCAATCATCAGAAAATGGAAGACATACAAGACCACTGATAATCTCCCTCGATCTGGGGCTCCACGCAAGATCTCATCCCGTGGGGTCAAAATGATCATGAGAACGGTGAGCAAAGATCCCAGAACCACACGGGGGGACCTGGTGAATGACCTGCAGAGAGCTGGGACCAAAGTAGCAAAGGTCACCATCAGTAACACACTACAACGGCAGGGAATCAAATCCCGCAGTGCCAGACGTGTTCCGCTGCTGAAGCCAGTGCATGTCCAGGCCCGTCTGAAGTTTGCCAGAGAGCACATGGATGATACAGCAGAGGATTGGGAGAATGTCATGTGGTCAGATGAAACCAAAGTAGAACTTTTTGGTATAAACTCAACTGGTCGTGTTTGGAGGAAGAAGAATACTGAGTTGCATCCCAAGAACACCATACCTACTGTGAAGCATGGGGGTGGAAACATCATGCTATGGGGCTGTTTTTCTGCCAAGGGGACAGGACGACTGATCCGTGTTAAGGACAGAATGAATGGGGCCATGTATCGTGAGATTTTGAGCCAAAACCTCCTTCCATCAGTGAGAACTTTGAAGATGAAACGAGGCTGGGTCTTCCAACATGACAATGATCCAAAACACACCGCCCGGGCAACAAAGGAGTGGCTCCGTAAGAAGCATTTGAAAGTCCTGGAGTGGCCTAGCCAGTCTCCAGACCTCAACCCCATAGAAAATCTGTGGCGGGAGTTGAAAGTCCGTGTTGCTCGGCGACAGCCCCAAAACATCACTGCTCTCGAGAAGATCTGCATGGAGGAATGGGCCAAAATACCAGCTACTGTGTGTGCAAACCTGGTAAAGACCTATAGTAAACGTTTGACCTCTGTTATTGCCAACAAAGGTTATGTTACAAAGTATTGAGTTGTATTTTTGTTATTGACCAAATACTTATTTTCCACCCTGATTTACGAATAAATTCTTTACAAATCCTACCATGTGGATTCATGGATTTGTTTTTTCACATTCTGTCTCTCACAGTTGAAGTGTACCTCTGGTGCAAATTACTGACCTCTGTCATCATTTTAGGTGGGGGAACTTGCACAATCGGTGGCTGACTAAATACTTTTTTGCCCCACTGTATGCTTGTGAGCACATCAAGTTCATGAAGAAGTGCACTTACTCGTGCAACAGCCTCACTGCCTGCTCTCTGGTCCAGTACAAATGTCCATGTAAGTACCTACCACGGACATCATTTAGAGGATGAAACACTGCTTTATGTAAAAACAGTCATGAATACGGAAAGGCATAAATGCTGATGTTGTGTTCAGGCACACAGAGCATATTTGATTAAACGTACTGCTGCAAATGCACACACAACATGCAGTCAAACCATATTTCTGCAAATTGTTCAATCAGTAGCGACAAACCCAGTCATACAGACTTCTACCATTAGTTTTACCTGAAGTTGATGTTTCAGGCATCCAGCAGGCCCACAGGGATGGAAATCAGAAGGATCCCCAAAAATACAGAGAGAAAGAGAGAAAGAGAGATAATTAGCATGTACACAGGTGAAAATCACCCCCTACCAAAAAAAAAAAAAGAAATCACAATCATTTTTTCACTTGTTTGCTGTGTTTATGACTACACAAGGAAAAAAAAGGAGAATCTCTCTGAAGTTCACTGCAAAGGCAAGTTAAACACACTTAATTGCACATAATATTTGTTATTTTTGGCCAAATGTCAATATTCACTTATAACTTTAGAATGAAGCTTCTAAATAAATTTTCTTTCCACGTTCGTTTTTCTAAGTTACTGTTTTTCCATCTGCGGAGGCTTAAGTGCACCCCCCGCTGCCACTAATTTCCCTTTAAGGCTTTCTGCCAAAAGTCTTCAAACCAAAAAAGCCTTCTTTAAACATGTATGCCATCGTGAAAGAATATGTTTTACCACAAATCCTTTTCTGTTTGACAACCAAAATAAATAAGTCAAAAATATCTTTGTCATCTGAACCTGATTAAACTCTTACTGAGAAGTCACAAAAATGTTTAAAAAGTCTAAAAGTGAATGGATAATATTTATTTGTGATATATTGGACACAGATGCCTTTCTGACAGAAAGCACTTCAGTTGTGTACTTTGGACAACAGCACTATAAAAAATTAATGGTAAAAGTTAAGTAAACTTCTGCGACATTGAGAAGTAGTCTAGGGGGTTGTTAATCAGTTTCAGCCCTGTAGTAGAGGGACAACAATGAAACAATCACAGAAACATTAATGGTTTTACAGGTTGAGCCATTTTTGACATTTTTACCCTCCTTATCTTTTCACTGGTTTTGTATTTGGCTAGGGTCAGTGTCACCACTGATAGCATGAGGCGATACCTGGACCCTACAGAGGTCTCACAGTTAGTCCAACTCTCCCAGGATGGCCTATTAATACGTGCCAGTACCAGAAGGTTTACTCTGTCTCCCAGCTCAGTCTGGAGAGCATGGAGGGGATTCTAGGAGACAGCCAAAGCTGGACACGACCATAGGTGTTTAATCCATTAAGGAACACAGTGAGCACTGCCAGATCCAGAACCCAGTACTACAAAATGACCTTCAGCAGGCCACTTGTGTAAAAGTCTCTGTACAGACAAACAGAAACAGACTTCATGACTCTATGCCCTCTAGTGGGCCCTACTGCCTAGTACTGCTGAGTCTGATTGGCATTTGTCACTGAATACCAGAATCTGCAGGTTCACAACCCTGTTTGCGTTCAACAGACGAGAGCTGAGCCTGTGACAAAGATGAGTTTGAAGAAGCAATGGAAAATGTTATGCTGTCTGTAACACTGTTCAGCATGATAGGCTTCATGGTGTGTCAGTGATGCTCTGTGGAGGAATATACATGGAGGGACGCACAGACCTCTACAGTCAATGGCACCCTGACTGCCATTCAGCAAGCAAATCAGGGGCATTGAAAACTACTGAGTACCATTTTGAGTTGCTGCAATAAAATTTTGGCAAAACTGGGTCGCGTCACTTTGAATTCAGACCTCTGTAGGTTAATAATTTCATTTCCATAAATGAAGTGGGATCCATTCATTCCTAACACATTACCCAGTCCATATAAGTATAGATATCCAGCATGATTTGTTTTTCCCAATGAGGTCTGGTGTTTTTAAGCATTCCTTTAGCTTTTGAGCAGTAAAAAACAAAACTAAATTCTGATTAAAACACTTAAAAATTGATAACAATTTTATACCCCCTCACTTGGTATATTAAAAAAAAAAAGCTCAAATAAGGATGATGGGGACAGGAAAGCTGATCCTCTTTCAGTCCAGCTGCTGAAAGCTCTTTGTCTCTTCTTTTTCAGACTAATTAGCTGATTTCTCCTGTAGGAACAGAGGCTGACAGAGTGTGGTCCATGCCAGGGTGAGATAGTGTGTGTGCCAGCTCACTCTGGCATGGCAGGATGGGACAGGCTTGATTGCGGTCAGGCCTCAGATGAGGCGAAAAGGGCTCGGTTTTATTAGGAGAAGAAATGTGAACATCTTCATGCTCCATGACTAGGAAAACACAGAACAAATTATTTCAGACAGATTTGTAAAATGATATAAATTTGAGGAACGAGTGGAAGCATAAAAAAGGTCAGCAAGAGGAACTGAACTGTATCCAATTTCATCAATGAGTTGTTTATCATCAACAGCTGCTTGTGTGTGTGTGTGTGTGTGTGTGTGTGTGTGTGTGTGTGTGTGTGTGTGTGTGTGTGTGTGTGTGTGTGTGTGTGTGTGTGAAGGATGAGTAATGAAAGTCAGGCTCTACGCTGAATTGCTTCCATCTCTCATGAGGGATGAAAAACAATTGAAAAATACACAAAACGCTCCTTTCAGAGTGAAGGTGAACAGAAACTCGAGAGACTGAATGACTTTGTGTGAAAAAGAGAGAATTTGGGAGGAGGAGAACAAAGCGAAAGGGAAGATCACTAGCATTAAACCCACTGGTGGCATTGCATTCATGAGCTTAAAAAAAAAAAAAAAGAAAAAGACTGTTTTTGGAACTTGTCAGGCACAGACAGTGCAACGTAGAAGACTGAGCACAGCTACAAACACCCACCGGCGGTTCAGCATGAATAGCAAACATTTCTACTTTGAGACCTGTCAGCGGCTGAGGAACTGCTCTCGCCTGAAAGCCTCTAATTCCTCCTCTTTACTTTATGTCATAGCAGGCGGTCTTCTACGTGCAGCATGCGATATCAATGTATGTTTCCTTGATTTGTCAATTCAGAGTTGAATGGTTGTGCTGGAGTATTATATTAAAAAAATGTCATTAACCAAGTAAGTCTCAGACTAAACATCTTAATGTCCAAAGACCTCGAAAAGCACATGCTTTAGGGAAACCGAATCCCCGCGTGCAAACAAAAATACAGAGACATGTTCTTAGTATTGTCAAGAAGCCAGTTTAGACGGCACACTGTCCACAAATGCACACCCATGCTATCTACATCAAAAAGGAAAAGAGGAAACAAAATAAACACACAATGTGATTAACAGTCAGTGCTCTCCTCTGTCTGGTGGGGCAGCACAGCGTGGCATCTCTCCTGCTGTTTCTCTCTAATCTGTTTCTTTTTTTTAATCTCTCCTAGCTGTGTTTCTCTTTCTATCCTCAGTTAAAGTCCCTGTTTACCTTCCATGTCCTCTATCCATCCTCAGCTTCCCCCTCTGTTCTTTTGTATTTCCCACTCCAAATTGCTCTGATAGTAGTTGTTCAACATTTCCTGACAATGCACTTCATTGTTTCATCCTCCAAAGACTCCACACATCTTAGATGCTGTCCTCTGTTCAAGTACGTCCCTGCCGAAATGCCATAGTTGCTTCTTTCTTGGTGAATTCCTCAACAACTGCCACTACAGTCTGGACCGAATCCAATTCATGCACAGTCAATAGCAGACAAAACCTTAACTGACTGAGCCTCTCCTCCTCTCCTCCCCCTCTGTTTTTCCTCTTTGTCCTTTCTTTTGTTGTTTCCCCCTGACTCAGTGGAGGGGTCAGAAATGATCGTCTCTAGTTTTCTTTTGTACTAGAGTTCCTCTACACAAGAAATCCTGCTAATTTTACCCAGCCAATTGCATCCATGGTTCATTACTGCGTTATTCTGAGAAAAACAAGTAGATTCATTAAGGTTCAGTGAAGTGCCTTACCCTACACTATTAAAGACTAGAATTTTAAGGAGCAGGTGGTAGAAGAAATGAGAGGAAGATGAGGAAAATAGGAAGAAATTGTCCTCAAGATAAATTGCTTGGCAATGTCAAAAATAAAAAGAAATCCATTCATTTAGAATAAACATAATAAACCATCTGTGCACATAATGCGTTTTTTGGGGGTGGGCAGGGGGGCAATGTATGATGCATGCATTTGACCAGAATATGAGAGAATAGTCACAGTCTGGGAGCTTTGAATACTGTGAATGTTTAAATAGATAACATTTATGCAAACTGGGTAAGTTGCACCCGAAAAAAGAAAAAGAAAATGAAACGATGAGCAAAAGCAGAAGGAAGAGCAGTGATAAAGACTTAAGTGAGACATAAAGTTCTGTTGCAGTTTGAAGGACAGAACATGGAGGTCAGCCTGTGTGTGTGTGGAGGGGGGAGTATGTGTGTGTGTGTGTGTGTG
>NW_024582645.1:126836-185904 GCF_018398535.1 Haplochromis burtoni | reverse complement strand
GTGCAGAGGTTCGCCTTGTCTGGGGAGTCTAGTGGAGAAGATACAGAGAGATTTGATATCCAACAACTGACAGGATGTAAGAGAACAGCTACAGCCCTTTGGCTCTGCAGGAAGATGGGCTGGAAGTGAGGACAGTTGTCCAGTTTTCGATCAGTTATTGGAGAACAGGAGGAAAAAAACAAGACTGCAGGGCAAAAGATTACACACTGGGGCTATATATTTAAAAAAAAGGTACACCCTCCTTCAGTTTTAGGTGTCAGGACATAATAAAAATAAAATGGTCATTAGGAGGTTTTAAAATTAGGTACATAAAACATGAGGTAATCTACAAAATGTAACATATGAAACCATTTTACTTTAATCGAATGCACTTGAGTCGTTTGTCATTAGAGAGTTCTGGCAGTTTTTGGCCTGGAGCATTCAGGTGCATTAACCTCTTATTTACCATAGGCTGCTAGCACATTTTGAAATGACTGTAACTCAGTTATCGTTTGTGCTAGAGACAAAATTCAATTCAATTTACAGCTGAAATACATCCATTAGAACTACATAAGTCTTGGTCAATACAGGGAAAGTGAAGGATATAAGACATCAGCAAAGAGGCGAGAATAACAAGTGCATCTCTAAGATCATTTTCACGTGAACTGTCACGTTGCATAACCTAGTCAAAGTTCATTATTTTTTCCTTACAGCAGGTCTGCTGATTAGATAAGCTTTATATTCGGTTAACAGAGTTTTTGCAGTAGATAGAGACAGTAGATAGAGAAAAACTGAAAAAAAAGTCTTAGGTATTTGGGTCAAAAAGAAGAACATTTGTGAGAGTTAGAACAAAGAAAGTTAGAGGAGTGCTTAACATTTGTCATGCATGGTGGCAAAATTAGAGATTAGTTTGGGGGGGGGGGGTTCTTTGGGGTTGATAAAATGGGACATGACTATAGCTTTAAAGGCATCTTAAAGGAGGAGAACTGCCTGACTTGATTTTTTCATATAACAGGATAATGAACCAAATCAGAACAATTATCCAAAGACTAAATAAAGAGGCAGAAGACTGTTTGTATTATATTTATATTCAAGTGGCAAGTACAGACACCAAACCTCAACTCTAATAAATTATTATAAAAAGATCTTGACATTATGGTACGCTACACTACAGCCTTTTACATCATTGTGTGGTTTGATGGAGGCACTTCAGAAAATTAGCTAAAGAAGATGCCAGGCAGCACACCAAAGGTTTAAAGAACAAAATAAAAATATCAAGTAAAAATAATTATTTACTATTTATTCACTTTGCAACTCATTTGTTTAGACTCCAGTGAGATCTAGAGACTGGTCTCCAAACATCTGGCCACCACAGCTGGCAATGGGAAACCGGTTGCTGGTGGTTGCTGGGAGACACCAGGTAAAACTGGTAGCAAAGACGTATGCAGTTTTACAGCAAAAACCTCCTTGCAATTGCTTTGGTCGCTTGCAGATTGACAAGGTGGTCTGTAGTTTGAAGGGTGATGAACTTTTCAGTACACTTTGGCTAGCTAATCGCCAAGCAGCAGTAAAAGTGGGGAAAATGTGACACGAATTAAAAACCATTTGCATTCAAAATGAAAGTTGTGCTTTTTGAAATATTTTGGTTCCTGTACAATAGTAAGGCACATCTTTTATTTTTGGGTTACAGTGTTCTGTATTTCTGGTTTGCGTCCCTAATCAAAGGACATTTTTGGTGCAATACCCTTTTTGCAACAGATTTCACCCAGTGACAGCCAGCAGCCTCCAGCAACCACTCTCCAACCATTCAGGAAATACACATTGTCCCCAGAGGTTGCTAGGGGAAACCATTCTAATTGTGTGCATTATACCTATGGTACATCAAGAGAAAAACAAAATACACAGATTTCAATCATAAAATCAGCCAAATCTGCAAATATGTATGTCCGGACAACACAATGTTCAGTTATTAGATCTATGAAAAACATAATCAAAGAATGTCTGCCAGTGTCAGCTCACATTTTCTTGTTTTAACAGCAGAATGTGTAAGATTTTTACACTACTGCATGTTTTTATTGATCATTTAAGACTACTGAAGTTAGTAACACTACTTCCAAACCACAAGTTACTTTTAAACCTGACAAGTTTGGGCAACACCCTGGTACACCCTGGTACCTCCACGCTATGAGAGGTAGCACAGTTGAAGAAATACACAGAGTGAGCTCACAGGGATAATAACTGGCAGAGATTGGGAACTATTCACAGAGTTAATATTACTACCGGTGGAGTTGAGAAGACTGCAAACGCCCATTAGATGTGGGATATAATAAGCTTTGTTTGAGGAAATTATAACTGACTTAAATCTTGATAAAAAAGTATTATATTTAACTCCACCTCTTAATGATGCCATTTGCCACATTTGACTGCTTTGCTATCTAATATGATTGTATGATGTGCATATTAAGTGACAGCCTGCTGTCAATAATCAACCAACAGTGTGGAGTCTACGTGGGTATTAAGATTCAATGCGGATGGTGGCTGCTCATCATAATTTGTCAGATAAATAACTTTCAATGAAATTAAAAGAGAAACTCACCATCGGTATTAATAAACGCAGGAAAAAACACATGACATTGACACTTGGGAAACAGGATGTTTGTGCTTTCATCACTCAATCTTAATTTACTGCTGTCAGAATTTTGAAATGCTCCCATTTCATCAAAACTTATTACGTTTCATTTGAGAGTCAGTTTCGATAATTATATCTGATTGTTCGTATGCATATCAAGATCTAAGGAGCAGATTAGAATATAAGCTGTCATCCAATTGACAGTATTAAAAATAGATTTAAAATATGACAGTGCTAGGGAATGAAATAATGAACTCAATTTGTCAGACAAAAAGCATACTGTAGCAGCTCATTCGGCATGAATGTAACGGGACATAAAGCTTATATTAACAGACATGCATATTATGTGACGTGTAAAAGTCTTTATTTCCCTAATTTAAAAAGCAGCTGAGAGAACTTTGGGGTTAGGGTTTGATTTTATCCCCATTTTTCTGTCTTCTTGCTAACATTTGCTAACTGTGGTAAATTTTCTTGCAAGGCCACAAAGGTAGACATAAAAGATCAGGGTCTTCTAATGGCAGCGTCGTCGTGCTTCAGATGATTCAGTGACGGCTCTTTTCCCTATTGTCATCACCTCGCTGACTGGCCGAGTGTCAGACACAGCATATTCATGGTGATACAAAGTAAACGCAACAACCTCTCTGCCTGACGTCTGGCTGTTTGCTCGTCAGTGACTCTTCATGAAAGTGCTGAAGGTTAGGCATCTATTTACCGAAGCTGGAGTCTTAATAGTCCACATTATGACAGTAATGGTATAAGCTGTACAAAAGATGATGAAGAATGTCAACAATCTGCACAAATCTCTCCCGAGCTAAACAAGTCAGCAGGCTGAGTGATGAAGCTTCGTTCCACTTGAATCCGTGTCCTTCAGAAAGTTACATTTGAAGGTTTTAGTGAATTTGAGAGGACTTGTTATGGACGACGGCAACGCAAAGACACTTCACACTCACTTCTACCAGCAGCCAGCAGACAAACACTTATCACAAGGCCCCTTCACCTCGCTCTGGCAAAGTATTGGAGCCGGGTTCAGCCTGAATTGCAACAGCCAACAATTCTGAGGAACAAATTACCTCGTGGGATGGGGGTGGGCCAAGTGGCATTACAAAATTACTCACATACTTAACAAAAGTGACAGCAAAATCACTAACGCAGGGGGCAATTTGTCATTTTCCAAACCACAGATAAAAATCAAACCCATCACCTGTAACGACTATGTTCCTTAGCGTGAATAAAAATAACTGCAATCTTTATGAACCAAAATTACTTGCAAAAACGTTCAAATCAAGTATAAGCACTACATTTTTTTTTGAATGTGACTGTTTTCAATCCTGGCATATATCTAATATCTAACCAAACACATGTTAAATAAGTTGTTCATGTTTAACTAAAAAGGAACTCAGAGTCCTTCACCTTGCTCTGTCTCCATTATAACACTTCTGGAGCTTAAAATCATGTCTTCATTTAATAAAATGCCCACTTGGCTGTTTATAAACTTTAAGTCTCCACCATACAATATTGAAATGTGTGCCAAAATACAGTAATTAACAAGACGCAGACAGATCTGAATAGGGGTGGGGGAAAAAATCGATACTGTGTAGTATCGTGATATTTTGTTTGCTAATAATGTATCGATACAGGGACAGCAGAAATCGATATTTTGTTACAGAAAAGGTTTTTGTGCTCTGACTTCAGAGCATGTTGATCCTTTTTCTGAGCAAGAATCCTGACATTCCTTCACTGTCCAAATGTGTTTAACTTTTTTTTTGGCAGCAACAAACATGACAGTTTACTTATTTTAATTTAAGACATTTTTTATTTTAATTAAGTTTAAAACTTTTTTATTTAACGTAAAATTATATTTTGTTTTAATTTACTTTCAAATTCTTCAGTTGCTGAAGGGGCTGCATAGTTTTCATAAATTGCATAGTTCAGAATAGCTATAATTGTACCAGATGGTTGCATTGAGTTAAGTTGGACTAGACCGTTCAGTTTGTCAACAATAAAACTGACTGAAATGAGAGAAAGACTGAGTGCGAGACTTTGATATTAGATAAAATGAATATTGATAAAGTTTACCTTTATGTACAGAATCTGAATATCGCAAAATATTTTAAAAAATTGCAATAATATCGTATCGTGCGTTAAGTATTGTGATAATATCGTATCGTGCGTTAAGTATTGTGATAATATCGTGTCGTGGTGTATGGTGATTCCCACCTCTAGATCTGAAGTGATCTTAAGACTAATGTTTGAGCTGTAAAATAAGTCTGCCTCGCGTAGCAGGGAGAAAACACTAAAGCAATGTCCGTATTTATCTATGTGGCACAGTGACAGCAACATCATTAACGCAGGGTTGGACCAGGATCTGACGGTAAATAATGCTTTGTGTTCTTTTTCTGAAGCTGTTACAAACAGATTTTAGGCCTATACAGAATAGTTTGATATACAGGAACCCTCCCTCTGGATGAATCCTGCGCTCCACCTGAGCTGTCAGATTTATCAACAGATCACACATTTATCCACACACTCCCCAGCAAGATCTGACAGACGAGTTCACCCTTTATATCAAAAAGATACCAGTTCTCCTTCAGCTGTCTCTCGTTGTTCTGAATTTCCATGCCGTTACTGAAGGCAAACACATGCATAAACCATGGACTTTAACTGTGCAGTTCCTTTGTAATAGATTACCTGCTCCCTCATCTGGTCTGCTTGTTTTTGACCTGTTAATTTCCGCAGCTCTCGGCAGACTGCACTGGTCATTACTGGATTGCAGTGTACGCTCGTGGCTGTTTGCAGATTGAGCAGATTACTCACAGAGCTCTCCACTTCCATCTATGCAGAATCAAGCTAAGTTACAATGTATATCCAGCACTAAGTGTCTTGCTATAAATTAGGGCAAAATGGTTCACTTCATGATCAAAATTTATGGAAATAGAGGTGCTAGATTGTACCTAAGAAGCTCTAATATAAAGAACAGCAGATGAAAGTGGCTAGATAAACCTGAGTCAAAATGTAACAAATTTTTGTTGCTTTAAAATTGATAATTATTTTTACTTCTCGTTAAGATTCTTCAATTCTAAACACAACCTTTAAAAGCGCTGCCTTAAGTCAGCACGCACCTTTTAAAAGTGACCTTTTCACTTTAAAAATTTCCTCTTTTATTTGGAGCGATATCTGATGACATTTTACTGCATTATTCCAGCTGCACAGTAATGTTTATCACCACCCACTTCCATAAAACAGTATTTTCACATAATATGAATTCAAGGAAATAACAAATATGATGAAAAACATTATATAGATGTAATGAGCTTCACAGTCTTGGAATTATGAGCCAAAATGTGAATATCATATTATAGAAGAACTGATGAACATCCAGTTTAATTTTCCATTCCCCTCAAAGTGACGATGATGGCTCAAATCTGCCTGCCACGTGAAATCTAGGACTACTAGGAACAAGCAAATGTGCTGTACAGTCATTCCAGGGTAAAATGATTGTACAGCACACATTGTTAATGACTGTAAAAAACAGGAATTGGGTCTAGCCAATATATAAAGCCCTAAAACTATGCATAAAATCCATCTAATATTTGGTATCCCAAATATCCCTTAGTTTCATGTCAACTAGACACTTTTGGTTGCCAGCAACAAGCTTGTGGCTAATATTTAACTAGTTTTCTTGGCAGAATTGGTAGAGTTCATTTAAACTGGTTGGTTTCCTGGCACAGAAGTAGTTTCTAAGCATAGTCCACATAATATTAAGCATTGAGGTAACGGCTTTGGGAGGCCTTTTTCAGATACTTGATGACACCTTTTCTAAATGACTACAGATTCCAGGATCATCAGTTCACAGAACTGGACAACTTATTCTGATGTGTCACCACTTTGCCAAGCCCTGGAAAGAGACCTAAACTGTCAGCCTCCGATGAAAATCGACACCTTCAAGCATAACTGAAATGTGCAGCAGCTCACACAGTCAAGCCAAACGCTACATTCAGGTACAACTGGATGTGAAAAGTTCTTCTATGAAAATCAAAATTGTTTAATTGTGACTAAATAAATCAATATGTGTCGTGGTCCCTGTGTCTCTCCGGCTGTCTCACTCAAGGCCACATGTTGTTTTTGTTTTCTTCTCGTTCTCTCTCCTCACTCTCCTGTCTACCTGGGCGGAGCTCATTATGGGCTCCTGCCTTTGGCCCACACACCTGGCCTGCTTACCACCAGCTGCTGCTCACTGACCTAGTTTCCTGCCACTACTTAAGGTGGTGGCTCTGAGCTTCTCATTGCTAGATTGTTGAGCTACCTGAATTCCCTGGACCTGTCCCCGAACCGCTCTGAAGTACCTGTCTGTCTGAGTGGCATGGAGTGCGGGAAAGCGTGAGCAGCAGAAGAACAGTGAGTGTGTGAGCAAGAAGAGGAGTGTGCGAGTGTGTGGATTTCCTCCCTACCCCTGGAGCCCTGAACCCCCTTCCCCGCACCTGTATATATTGCACCGTGGAGTTTGTTCCCTTCCCTTCCTACCCCCGGTAGTAAGGGCAAGGTGCAGGACCCTTTGCCCTGCACCTATATATTCAGCACTGTGGTTTTGTAAATAAACTTTTGAACTCTTTCTGAGTCTGCACTTCAGTCCGTTCTGTCTGCCCTGATAATATGATGATATGATGATGGAACTTCTGACTAATGAATCTACTGAATCTTAATCTACCCAAATGTTTAACTCAGGAAATACACTTATGTCCTAGCAAGAGGCTTGGGGATCATCATCTTGCTCATTCTATCAGAATTATAACCACTGAATATGCAGAAAAACTAGGAAACTGATAGAAACAGAACATAACCTGTATAGTAGTTCCTTTTTCCTTCCCACCCCTCCTCGAAGCTTCTGGCAGCACTTACCTAAAATAGAAAAAAGAACAAAAGCAAACATGAGATCAAGATGATGCACTGATTAATAGTTACAGCAGATGTAATGATTTATCTAGAGGATTTATCTCTCAAATCATGGCAACATACTGTGATCCCTTCCTAAGTCGACATCAA
Source organism: Haplochromis burtoni (assembly GCF_018398535.1). NCBI lineage: Eukaryota > Metazoa > Chordata > Actinopteri > Cichliformes > Cichlidae > Haplochromis > Haplochromis burtoni. The sequence continues at coordinate 178,256 of NW_024582645.1, read as the reverse complement.
AGTGAAACTTTCATCCGGAAAGTGTTGCTTTCTATTTGCTTTAGAGATTTCATGTCCAATAATAAAACTGTTGGCATAATGCATGATGAAGAAACACAATAACGTAATTACTTTACATTACTACAAAATAATGTTGAATTATCCAACAATTTGTTTTTTTAATTATGGGCATTAAAGACAGAAAAAGAAACATCAACAACAACAAGAGTGTCTCAAAAAGACAAAAATGTGAATGAAACGTTTAAAGAGCCTGTGTGTATCGTCCTTATTGAGATAGGGATTTGATATGTGGGCATATGTAGCGTTTATTATTACACAGTTTACTGGAAAACCACAATGCATTGCAGAGAATCTTGGAAATTAACCTACCAGTAATGTAATGAGCAGTGTAGCAAATTATTTTCTACAGGGAGTAAATCACATGGGGTGTAATAGTTGTGAAGAAAAAGCATTGCATATAGATATACCAAACGCTTTATATGACAGCAATCGAAGCCCTTTCAAATACTGAAAATGTCTGTATTTCTAATCACATTTTAATCTAAAATCATGTCGATATTGATGAGTCAGTTAACTGTCCTTCTATAGTAATCCACAGAAGCAAGTGACAGAGGCAGTAGCTTTTAAAAGACAAGCAAGAAAAGCTTTTGAGGAGCAGAGAAAATCTAATATCATCACGGCTGCTGATCTATATCTAAGAGCAGGAAAGGAGGAGATAAGGATATAATTTAGCTCTGCCAAAGTTCACATAATAACACTGGCACAGCGAGGAAGTTGGTGAATCTCAGTAATCTGAACTGAAGCTGATAAATGAGTAATTTCATATAATTTTTTAGCCCAGTGCACAGGGAAACTGGCAGACAAAGCATTCATTTCACAGTTCATATGCCATATATTCTTTTATCACTTTCAGGCAATGGTTCATCGCATGCAGACTGAGCTGTTAGACTGGTAGAGATGCTTTGATCCGCTCATCAAAAATACTTCAGAGCTGTTCATTAAGTCACCACATTCACTGTTCGGTACATTCGGTTCATCCCAAAAGTGTGTTTCCTTCTTTTACTTCAAGGAAAAATAGAAGGAAAAATGGTGAAAATGTCATCATTGCAGAATGTTTGATAAATTATTTACTGTGGAGCTGATCAATAGTGGCACCACTTAATTAACTTTAACAAAAAATTGCTGTTTGCGCATAAAATCCTCGCACAGACCAAACATTTGCTTTGAGTTTTCAGCCGGCAAGACCCAGAGTAAGTAATAAAGTAGATGAATACTTTGCTACTGTACTTAAAAACTTTACTTGAGTATTTTGATTCTGACAATCTTTTACTTTTACTCTGTATGTTTAACACAAATATCTCTACTTTCTAATCCTTACATTTTCCAAACAGGTTTGTTACTTTAGGTTTAACGTACTTGAGGGGAGTTATTTTTATCATTACTGCACGCCTTCAAAAATCCAATCACATTTGAACTTAAATAGAGGGAACAATAAGGCATCGAAGACAATCCTATTTGTGTATCCATCAGTGGTGCTTATCACACAATGAGAGCCAAAGATATACAATTTATGTATCATTTATTATTCCAACTCAGGGGTTGGAGGCAACAATGCTGATATATTTTGGTTGTAGCGTTTAAGCGTCTGTCGAGCAGCAAAGAAAACGAGTGAGCACAAAGGGAGTAATGATTTAAAGTGGCAGGTCATTTCAAATGCAACTCTCAAACAGCTGAACAAACATTAACAAACACACTGTTTGGATGCAGTTTGTCACACAGTTGGTCTGAAAGTACAGCTTCTGTATCTCCCTTCTGTAAGTGAGAGAACCTCACTTAGAGATGGAGGAAGATGTAAGGAAGACGAGACAAAGGGAGGAAAAAAGTAGATTATTTTTCGAAGTGAGGACTGCTCAGTGATACCTGATAAACTGGACATTATAATTTTTTACATAATATTATTTATAATTATTATGTATCTGTTGTTTGCATGTTACATACTAAATGTCACCATTCATTTTAGAGTTTGTGTTGTTCAGTTGTCTTTTTTCTTTCAGGTCATTGTGAAACGTCCTACAAAACAAAGTAGCATATTGTAACTTTGTTTTATTCAAGGGTTGCATGAAATTAGTTAGAATGGAGAAGAGGATGGAGATTCACTCACTGAATTCCAACTTTTTATTAGCTTTGTACCGTCTTCGTTTGGAAAATCTCAGTTCCTGTAGCATCTTCTTAGATCTTGTTGATTTTAGATGGCTAAAGTGTCCAACGTGTTCAAGCTGCACACATTCATATTCATATACTTGCATAAATATTACTTTATTATTATATTATTAAGTCATGAAGTTTAGTTCCCTGTGCACAAAAACAGCTGTTAGAAATATCCCCAAAAGAGCTATTTTTTATTTTTACACTATGAGCATATTTCACTGTGCTTTTTCATTTTACCTGAGTAAAGAAGATGAATCAGTACTTGAGCATTTACTAGAGTATTTTTTCCCACAAGTATCTGTTCTTCTACTTACAGTAAGTGACGGATGTCTGTACTTTTGGCACCACTGGAGGCAGCCAGTATCTGTCAGAAATAAAGATTTAAGTCTTGTATTGTGAACAAGGACCTCGATTCTGCTGCAAGAGCTGCTCAATGCCGAGGATGATTGAGGATCCACGTGAGTTGATGACATTCAGCCAGAACCTACACTTTCAACAGTCCCCACCCACCCAGCCGGCCTCACAGTGGAGTGCCACTGTTCGGTCAGCGAGCCCAGCTTCTAATTTGCATTTAGAGAGCGCCGTAGCTGATTTTAGCTGGACGTGAGAAGCGAAAAAGCCACAAAGCCATTTTGCCTTGTGAACTCTGTCACCGAGTATCCCTCACAGTTCAAATGTCGACCCAGACGATTTTGCTGGGATGACAGACGGTCAGCCCTAGACAACTAAGTTCTTGTCAAACCTGTCTACAGCCCTGACATGGAGAAATCAGTTTTCACCTCACATACACTCCAAGATAATTACACATCATTAACAAGGTAGAGGGCCTTAAACGTGTTGAAAAGAAAAGTGGTTGCCATCCAAAGAGGGAGGGAGTTGAGACAAAGGTTGAGGGTCACAGCAGATAAGCATGCTGCGGTAAGTTTGCACTTGGCAAAGCAAAAGGACTTTTGTCAAGAAAGATTTATGCTTCTTTTGAATTTGGCACAAACGCCTAATAACTGACAATTATCAAGACTACATTAGTCTGACAAACCAAACACAGTCTGGGGTTTAATTTAGATTTAGCTGAAGCATGAAATTGCAAGACAAGAAGGCAGTTTGATTGACTGGAAACTGGTGAAGAATTCACAGTAAACTGGCACTCTGTGTTGGTTGTAAAAGCTAGTGTATTTTTATTTTAGCAATGCTGGTGGCAAGTCAGCGTAACAGTCCATCATGTCAGTCCACACGGAAATATCTCAATAAGTTTAAGATGGATTGCTGTCCCTGCAGGGTGAATGTAACTCACTCTGACGATCCCTTTACTTTTACTCTTGGAGCAACAGCCGATTGACATATTTGCCATTTAGTGATATATCGTGGAAAACTGTCTGACTGACTGGAAATTTAACATTTAAGTTTCCCTCATGATGGACTACAACTCATGTGATCCCCTGACGTTTCAGCTAGCCCCATCATCAGGTTACAATTCTGACTGATGCTTTTAGCAGCAATTTTGGTTTGAAGCTATTTGATAAAAAAATTAAATTAAATTATTCTTTCAGCATATTTGTCTGGTCATTTAGTGAGTTGTCAATGAGTGACAATTGTCTGTTGAGGCTATTCAAAAAAGGGAAAAGAAATAAATGAAGAAATTAATGTAATTGTATGTTCAACTTTGCTGCTACTATTAGTAATAAAATCTTATTGTGTGAAAAAGCTTCTGTCACTGCTTACAATGATATTTACAGCCTGTAGTGGGATTCCATTAGATTCAACTTGGAGCTCTGGCTGTAATTTACATAAATTAAAAAAAAATCATCTGGATTCTTTGTTTATTTAGTGTTTTTGATCATTCAGTGAAAATATTTTCATTCCTACTAGGTTTTTTTCTTAATTAATTAATACATTTTTTGTTTTTTAGCATTGGACCACACTGATTATTACAGTTATTTTAAGTTAAAATGAGAAGCGTTTCACAGTTTTTTCTCCTTGTCTTGCTAACAACCCCATTTTTTAAACTCTAAATTTGCAACTGGTCCTGACCTTAAAGAAACTGCTTTGGCTCCGTCTAACTTTAGTTGTGAATTAATGGGAGATTGTTTCTCAGCGGTGCCCCAGAATAAAGAAGGAGTTGTGACTAAATTATTAACTCGGGTCACCTTATGTGGGCTTCACTGGCCTTCATATCATGTCCGTGCTGGGCCAACTTTGAACTTAAATAACCACAGGCATCCAAACTAATAATGGCATACACATAAAACGCAGGATGTTTTCTTACATTCTACAAATTAGTTATTGTAGCTTCCCACCTATAACCAACCAATCAGTCACATGAAAAAAAAAATGAAATGAATAAGAATGAAATAATGCTCCCTTTTTGTGAGAACACACCAGTCATATTTCCCAGTTTTTTCTTTACTTTTGCTTAAACAATGCATATTTAGCTTAAAATCTAAAAAGCTTGCTCAACTCTGACGGATGGTGCTCATCCACTAATCCAAATTAACATAAAACTATGAACAACACGCCTTTCAAATACTTATGAATGCCATTACAGACCATCAATGTTCTGTGTGCCTGTGTATAATAAGTTAGAATGGTTAAAATGAACTGAAACGTTTTCCGACTAAGATATTTACATTTCCAAATACAGTAAAAACAGAAAGAAAAACAATGAAAGAAAAAGTGCATCCATGTATTAGGTAAGGTGCACAGCCATACATAATGTGGATCTTCCACTAAAGGACACGGTAAGTGGCACAACAAATCATGCAAACAACATGACAACATAACATTCTCCTTTGACTTACAGCAGATTTAATAAACTACAATGAGTAATTGCTTACATCATTACCTCCCTGAACAGGAAGGAGAGAGACAGAGGGAGCAAGAAAGGACTTAGAGAATTGATATTCAAGCACACCCTCGTTTGTGAACCAATGTAGAAAATGCTGGCAGACTGAAAAAAGATGTCGGTCTTCCAAGGTGAAAGCCAAATGGAAAATGACAACTAAAGCAGAAGAGAAATGGGTAACAAGGCTGTTATGTGGCCCGACTGCTGAGAGTCTCCTCTTTGCCTGGGAAAGACAATAACCTGATGCATGATTCTGCTCTCCATCGCTCTTCTTCATTTAATACCACATTCACGATGTCACAGCACTTCCCGCCCCCATGCAGATAGTGATTGATAGGTGATTTGCCTACAGATTTTAAGTGCCAGAGAGGCCATGTTGCATTTGAAAAACAGCAGGGGAGGCAATGTCATATTTTCAGTCACTATAGTACTCGATTTCTAAAAATAATGCAGGTGCACAAACATGTGGAAAGAGGTTAAAGTCGCTATTTAAAGTGGCATGAGTCACTCACATTAATTTCAATCCACTTGTCTGTGGAAACCCTAAAGCAGCATACTGGAATGGCATAAAAATGATAAATGTTTGCAGATCTCATCAGTCTGTGTGTCATAAACAGCGTGATGACGTTTGAAGGCCTCAAGTGTTAGTAAAAAAGTTTTGAGTTGTAAGGTAAAGGAGAAGATTTTGGGGAAATTTTTAATTAATTTAATAGGACTCAGCCCACAGCTTGCAGAAGACTATACATAGCCCAGTCAGTCTGTCATTGTCAGCTCGGCATATAAAAGGTAGCATGTACCAAAATAAAGTTGGCAGGGGAAGAAAGATGGGCTCACAAAATTAGATGAATAAGGCGCGTTACACAAATATCTGTAGACAGTTTTAGATATTCCCATAATGCTCAGTGACAACTGAATATTTTTCAAAAGTACAGAATGAAAAGGTACGAGGACAATTTCTGTAACACAGTTCAATAGTTTTAATAGAGAGGCTACATTTGCTCTAATACTTTATTTTTTAACGTTAGCACTGACGAATATCAAATGGGTTCTTTCAAATATAGCCTTTTACAGACATTCAGCTTGCTATTTCGATTTTCTCAGCTGCAACGTCCTTGTTGGTGGTTCACAGTAATTGCCTTCGTATCAACAGCTGCTTTCAGCAGAAAGCTATACAAACCCATCATTTTATTCTACCTGCTCAATAACAATTAGCAGGCAGACAGAGTAAGTGCAAAAAAGTGTGGCATTTAGAGGCTAAGTACACAAATTCTTGCCCGGAAAATCATTAACGAGTATGGATAGGGACAAACTGGGAGTGAATGATGATACTTTGGCAGATAAACTGGTAATACTAGTAAAATTAATTCAGTTTTATTTATTTTGCACCCATTCACAACAGCAGCCATGCCAGAGCACTTTATATTGTAAAGTAAAGACCCAACAATAATATAGTAAAAAACCCCAACAATCACACAAGCCCCAATGAGCAAGGAATTGGCGACAACAGGAAGAAACCTCCAGCAGATCAATGCTCTGGGAGGGACGGCCATCTAGCGTGACCAGATGGGGGTGAGAGGAGGAAGACAAGACGAAAGGCACCTGATCTTTAGATACATTCATTGTGATGATTACATAGCGGGGTAATAGACTTACCTTAAATGGATAAAACTCTGGCAGTTCAAAAAGATGCATAAAAAAAGTTAGATTAAAGCATAAGAGGTTATCTAGTCATGCATCTTACTTCTCTTACATGTAGGTTTTACCTTTAGCCAAACTCACTTATGTTCAGCTAAAGCACCTGCCCAGATCCTCTCTTGTGATATTTTACTTACACATTAACTCTTTTCAAAAGTTTTTAACACATTTCCTTGGGTGGCATTAATGAATAATTTATTACCTTGCATCCAACTCTTGCAGGCACTTTGTGTCTATTTCTTCTTGAATAAATCAGTGCAGAATCAGGACATCCTTTAGAACTTCTGGCTGACTCACCTTTAGTTAATAGCATTGCAGTGATGAATAAGATGTTAAGAATAAAAGAGAGACATCTCAAATTTATCTGTATGTTGGCAATTTAAACCCAAAGGGCACTGAGCTATTGTTCCTCTTCATGACCCACCTACATTTTCTCGCAGCATTTTTCTCTCTTCCTCCACCCAATCTTGTTGTTCAGATTGTTTTTCTTGCTTCTGCTTTGCCTCTTTTCTCATTTTCTTTAATCACTCTTTATCTTCCTTTCTCAACCCATTGTCTCCATCTACCTTCCCCCTGGCATCCTTTTATCAGGTCTAAACCACATTTCCACCACGGTACTTATTCAAGGAGACCATTTTCTCCTCAGATGCCAAGCTTTTGTCGAATAAAAGCACTTGTTCAAAATCAATTTCCACTACTATCTATTATGTTTTTCCCCGCATCCTCCATTCACTGAGGTCTTTTCTTTCTCTCAACTCATTGTTTTCTGCTCAGAGTGATAAGGAAACTAGATTCAGCTCCTTTCAGAAGATTGGAGCAAGGACAGGAGTTTCTGTGGCTAACACAGTGCTCAGACTGATGGAGATCTAAATAACTCATTATGCAAAGTTCATTGCATTCATTCTGACAAAAGAAAAAAGAAGAAAGAAAAAAGAAGAAGAAAAGTGAGTAATTCCTATTCATGTGATGCTTAACTAAATTTGTATTCATTGTAGAACTCCTGAGGTTTGGGTTTTTATATAGTTTGCAGCTTAGATGACTCTTTTCTCAATAATTTGTGAATCTGTTGCATGAAACACCTTGCCCATTTATTTCATGATGGATGAAAAATTACTGGATGTTTAGCACCTTTGGCTCGCAGCAAGGAGGTCCTGAGTTTGACTTCCCCAATTTGGCCGGGACCTTAGCATATGCATGTTCTGCATGGGTTCTCTCTGGGTTTCTGACTCCCACAGTCCAGAAATATGCAGTTAGTGGAGTTAGGTTAATGCAGTGGTTCCCAAACTTGTTTTACTGGGCCGGGTTAATGTTTTGACAAATGGCGGTTTATTTCACACCTCAAACATTTAGTAAACAATTAAGCAAATTCAAATAATCTGCAATAAATTACAGGTAGTAATAAAATAAACTAAAAACTCTTTTACGCTACGTCCGCACCTACACGGGTATTTTTGAAAATGCAGCTGTTTCGTCCACACGTAAACAGCGTTTCGAATCACCGAAAACTGAGATTTTTTAAAACTCCTTTTTTGCGTTTACGTGTGGATGAGGAATACAGAGTTCGTCAAAGGTTTGTGCCTTTTTTCACGTCATGCTGTGCGCCAGAGGTGGGACCAAGTCATTGTTTTGCAAGTCTCAAGTAAGTCTCAAGTCTTTATTGTCAAGTCACAAGTCAAGTCTCAAGTAATGTCAGGCAAGTCAGAGTCGAGTCTCAAGTCACTGGTGTAAAAGTCCGAGTAAAGTCACAAGTCTGAAACTTTGAATTTCAAGTCCTTTCGAGTCTTTAAAATAAACGAAAAAAAAAGAATGTTGCAGTTATATGCTAAATGTAAATATTAGACCATGTGACTCGATTCCACACCTCTGCTGTCCCCACATTATTGTTTACATGAGATGAATTGCAGAATGGCAGATAGAGACAAAATACTGTTTCTGTTAATCTGGCTATCTGCAGTTTTTACACGCTTATATACACACACAGAGTTACTGTCCCTCCATTTACAAAGGCAGAGGCGTCACGGTGTGATTATTTTACATGTAGTTGTTTTTTGCTGTGTAATAATATTTAACATTGCTGTCAATACATTTTTCAAAAAGTGCCTCTCTGTGCAAAATGGGTTCAAAAACATAAACAACTGTTGGATGCTGTTTGTCCGGGATTTGAACTGGGGGAACAAATCAGCAGGATCAGCCTGATGTTATTTGTATCCCGCTGTAACTTTACTGTATAAAGAGCTAAAATCTCTAAAATGTAGTTAGTAGTTAGTCATTACAAGAAGTGTTTGCGAACTAAAAATCAAGAATGTGTGATACTGTTTGTCCGTGATTTGAAGAGCCCAACGCGTGCTCCCCATTATGGGAAAACCAATTATGCAGGGGAGACCTACCTTGTCACTTGTGCAGGTGAAACCAAAGGGCAGATAAGGATGGATAAAGAATATATGCAGAACAGCATAGGTTATAGGTTACTACCCACAAATTAAAATAATAAAACACTTAGAAAGTACCCGCTGTCACAACACTAAAGAGTCAGGAAATGCTGTAGAGAAGGGACAATGAATCTGAACACAAAATGCTCATCATATATGTATAGAAAAACAATGGAAGAGCTTGAAAACTGATATTAGAGAATCGTAACAGAATCGTTTTATTCAGTTCTGCAATCCTTATTCATTGTCTATTGTTACTATGACCATTGCTAATAATAGTAATAAAAGTGCACACAAAGTGCAATCCCTTTCCTCCTTTTCCACCATTCCCTCCTACATCTGGGAGATTGAGGCAGACCAATAAACACAAAGGTAGCAATTCCAACAAATTTACTTTAGAAGCATTGTGGCTAAAGAAAAAAAAAAGCTACTGTCTACCTTGCATAGAGCCAAAAAATCTTGTGCCAAGTCTTTTGACTGTATGAACCTGTACATAGCATGTGTGGAGGACAGGAAACGCATGAGAAACATAGGACAACTGGCCAGTTTTCAAAATAAAAAAGTTTATGCAAGCTAAATCTACTTCTCAAACTATCCTGCTGTCCTTTGAAACTGTGCGAAGGACTTATTTACAACATCCCAGGCTCACAGAGGCTGTGGACATAAAACTATATATTTATTACTCGTTTGTAACTTTTCCTTTTCAGTACTTTAACATGAATCATTTCACATTTTAGCCTTTTGTCAGTGCCTGCTGACACTTCAAATATTCAAATGCCTGACTCTTAAACAAAATTATGCTACAAGTGGTTTATTGAAAATGCTCATCAAGATTTTAATTAATCTAAAACCTAAGTGACAATACATTGTTTCATTTTCCAGCTTTTGCTGTATATGGATTGCTTCTTCACATTTTTCCCTTTCTGCTTGACAAAGATGAGGTAGGTTCAAGCAGGCACATATCAGAAAGCTTAGGTTCTCCTCCATAAAAGACTTTCTTGTTCCTGGAATATCAGGTTTCTCCCTGTGGAAGACATCAAGGCTGTCCTGTCACTTGCACAACTAGAGAATCAGCTTCTGTTGTCTATCAGATCCACACAGGCTGCAGACAGGGATACCACACACATCCCCCCTTCTTACTTTTCTCCCTCTTGAGAGATGCTGTCTTCACGTCACGCCCTCACTACTCGGCTCCATCTTCATCTCAGTCTTTATCCTTAGCCCCATCTTTTTCTTTTCTCTGAGTGCAACACTCACCTTTCCATGGGTACCTAATCTCATTCTCACTTCTCTGTCCCTCCGAGACTGCCACTTCTAAACCTCATTTACCAACACCCATTTCCCCTCTTGTCACTTGTTTTTTTTTCTTTCTTTAATATGGAACAGTCTGTTTTATTCCAATGACAGCCTTCAGATAACAGAATGATGCATTAGTTTTAAGCACCTGCAGGTGAACAGTGACATCAGCCTAATTACTGTAAATATGTGATGTGTCAAAGTATCCCTGTCACAGAGATAACACGCTGTGGTAAAGATCACACCGCAGGTTTTTGTTCTTTTTTCCCCTAAGGGCACAGAGTGTGATGAGCACTCATATCTCTGCACCTCCAATGTCTCAAAGCATGACCCCTGACTCACATTTCAGTTGTGGAAGATTCTTTCACCTCTGCTGCTTCCGATTCCTCACCTTCCTCCTATTTCTACTCTTCACTTCTCAAAATGATATTGTGTCATTCCGATTCACATTATTCAAATAACGTCATAAATATTTATGATGAGTTTGGAGATTGGAAGGAGGGAAAGATGTGTGAGGGAGGCCAGCGGAGGGTTTCTACTCCCACATCCCCGGTCATGGAAATTACTCAATGCAACATCTGAATAGCAATCATTTGCTGAATAATGAGAGAGTCACGGTGACAGGGGGAGAAGAGGCAGCAACAGGAGTTTTAATTGGCAGTTGCCTACATTTACAAAACTAAAGCCCCCCCAACAAAAATAAATAAATAAATAAATGAAGCCATCAGTTTAAACTGTGTTAATCAATATGTGGGAGAGCCAGAAAATGCAGAAAACACCTACTACAGCAAAACACTTAATAAATACTAGAAAGCCGTGCACATCCTGCTGAGTGAGGGGCTTTGACCAGAATAAGATCAAATCATACAACAGAAAATGCAACAAATATTCATTCTGACAGTTTTGTGCTGGGCTTTCAGTGGTTGTGTAGTGTAGTGATTTCCACATTTGCCAAAAGAGCAAAAACATCCTGGGTTAGGGGTTAGGAGACACAAATCCCTTTTACAAAAAAGAATTGCCAAATCAAACATAGCTCCTCTAGTGACCCCTTGTGAATATGGGGGCAGCTGAGAGTAGCTTCTTCTTCATTGTTTTAGCTGTGTTTTTAATTTATTTACACTCACTAGATGTTTTTTTACTGTTTGCTTTCTGGCTCTATTCATGAATGACAGTTGGACTTTTTAAAACAAGACTTTAAATTAACAATATTTAGAATAGCTCTTTATTGTCATTGTACATGTACAAAGAAATTGTGGGTGTGCTACACCCACTGTGCCAGAATAAAATATAAATAGTAGACTGCAGGAATAAATACTAAACAGGGGAAATGTATACAGTCAAGAGGCATATATACAAAACAAGAGAAATATATACAAAAACCCTAGAAAGGCACACATCAGCGAACAAGTTGCAAAATGCTTGGAAGTAGCACAAAGCAAAAAGACTTTTCCTGTAAAGAGTGATGGGGGTTAATGGGAACATGGCTCAGATTGGTAAGGTGAGTGGGCAGGGGTGGGGTGTGGGGGAATAGTGGTTTTTAAGAGTCCGATCGGCCCAGTGGAAAAAGCTATTTGTGAATCTGAAGGTGTTGGACCTGAATGACCTGAGGCGCCAAGCAGAAGGAAGGTCAACAAGGTGGTGGGCAGGATGCAAGGGGTCACCTGTATTGGCCCTGGTTTTCCTAATACAGGAGAATCTGGCGATGATCTAGAAGGGTGCCAGAGGGCAGTCAATGATTTATTTGGCAGGGTAAATTACCTGCTGCGCAGCTCCATCAGAGATGAGCCCAATCATGGTTGTGTCATCTGTGTACTTGACGATGACATTGGCTGGGTGGGTTGGTGTATAGTCGTCATAGGTATACAGGGCCTACAATAGGAGGCTGAGAACACAGCCCTGCGGGGATCTGGTGCTGACTACAGATGAGTTCTATAGGTCTGTAGTCATTCAGGCTGTCTATGCCAGTCTTTTTGGAGATGGGAATGATGGTGCAGGCCTTCAGACAGGTGAGATTGGTGGCATAAGGAAGCTCTTCTGGGGTTCACTGCTCTCGGTCTCCTCCTGACCTCATGTTCCTGGAGGGAAAGGGAGTTATGCTGAGTGAGGAGGTGATGCCAGATAGGGGGAATGTGGGAGGGGTGGTCTCAAACCCAGCAAAGAAGGTGTTGAGGTCCTCTCCGAGTTTGAGGTTACTGTCAGGGAGTTTGGTGAGGGCTTGGATGCCTTTTCACACCTCTATCCGCTTACTGTAAGCCTCTTTGGCTTGCTTGATGCCCCTCCTCAAGTTGGCTCCGGCAGTGCTGTACCAAGAACTGTCCCTCAGAGTTCTGATCAGAGCCTGTACTTCAGTCTTTATCCAAGGTTTTCGTTTAGAAAAAACCCTGGTGGCTGTGGTCACTTTAACATTATCTACCCAGCAGTTAATGTAGAACACTCAACATATTGGTGCGGGCCCCGGTTTAGCCTTTGCTGCATGTCTTCCCCCTTCTCTCTCTGCCCCTGCTTTCCTGTCGTTTCTTCACTGAGTCTATTAAACTCAGTGGTGGAATTTGGGGAGTAGAGATTTCAAACATGCCTCTGGTGCTCTCATTGGGGGGAATGTAAACAATGGTAACTATGGCTACCCTTAGCTCACAAGGTACGGTAGATTAAAGGGAAGGCAATTACTGGACATGGCCTTTAAGTCCAGTGAGCATTGACTGTCTATGATTCTGCTGTTATGGCACCAGAGCTCACTGCCCCTTCCTTCCCTTATCAGTCTTTGTTGCGGTCCTGGTGGTGTAAGGTCCAGCCCGGTAACCCCACTGAGGCAGATGTTTGGATGGAGCCAAGATTCAGTCACAATCAATAGAGAACACTCCCGGACAAAGCGGTTGCAGTAAGTCTTTGAATGTAGGTCCTCCGTTTTGTTTGGAAAAGATCTGGTAATGGTGAGGAAGATGGATGGAAGCTGAGATTTGTGGTGTTGTTTTCGGAGCTCAATGTGATAGCCAACTCTGCGCCATCTGTGTCCCTTGCTGTTCCAAACAATAACCCACAGAGCATCCGGTGGTCTCAGGTGGTATACTGTTGTTTCAATCCGAAGTAAAGTATGGGTTCAAGGCTGTATTAGGCTCTATTAGTTTCTAATGACTGAAGGTTATCAGTGTGTTGCAGAAAGAAGCAACAAAAAGGTATAAAAACACAAAAACACTGCACTGTACCACTGCTGCTGGAGGGGCGAGGTTGTACAGCAGGCGGGCAGGTCCCCCTTTTGCACCCCTGAAGATCATCCCCTGCAACTATTACGCTGTTATAAAATCCTGCATATAAAGCAGTGGCCTTTATAAGGCAAATGATGATTATGATTCTATTCCCATGTCTTTTCCTGTATTCCTGCAGAAGGAAAGCTTTTACTTGTGTCTCCGTCAAAACAGAGTAGAAATAAGCAACCTTCTTGTGACTAGAATAAAAGGTGGTTTCTCTGCGATTGTGTTGATTTTTTTTTTTTTTTTTTTTGCTGTCAATGTCAAGTAGTTGCAACAAAGATTTTCACCTGCAAGGCAATTGCACAGGTCACCCGGTGCAAGGCAGCCTGTCTCCTAATAATCACTCTCAGACTGACGAAGGTTCACAAATAAATGCTAATTTACAAATGCACAAGTATTATCAACAGGTTGCAATGACTCCATCTTGCGCTTGCATTGCCATATTGCAGCAACTCGATCAGTTTTTGCGAAAGAATTTCAGAATTTTTGTTTCTATGAGGTTCTAGCTAAACTCTAAATGTAAGAAGTGGATGTGAATTTCTGCTTATATACATGGCATTGGCAATTTTCCCTTATTTACCAAAGTTAATCACCACCTTGTCACAAACAGATTGCAAACAAAGTGCCAACTTGACCCATTTAAATCATATTATTACAACTATTATTACTTGATGCATCACTGAAGATGGCAACTGACTGCAAGTGGTTGCAGACCTGGTTTCTAATAACTGCTTTTCCTAGTCTGACTGTAACATTAAGCAGTGTAATAAATGCAACTCGAGTCTCAAGGGATGTCAATGCAGCATTTGGTGAACCTATTGCTGGTTGATGCATTCTAAAGACTACTGGAAACAAAGAGCTTAACATGTGTTGTATATTGTTTTAACTGCCATTTCAGCCACATAGAAAATACAGTGGTGGCAAAATGTATTTTCAACAGAATTGTGACTTTCTGAAATGTTGTTTCCTACCGTTAAAACTAAATTGTTCTGTCATGCCAGTAACCTAAAAGCTTTCCAAATAATACTGCATTGCTTTGTCCTGATGAGATCATTAGGGTTTTCTTAGATTTTAGAAAAGCTTCCATCCAGGCCACATACTCTGGAAGGCTTCATCAAATCAACTCCAGTCAATCAAATTCAGACAACAGCCCGAGACCAAAAATAACCACCACAAAGAAATGGATTGCAGTTAATTGTTCATTATTTCATTAGTGATTAATGCAATTGCAGTTGATTAAATAATGATAATTATCATGTCAGGGACAAACAGTTCTGTTGCGTCAAATCCCCATTAATCTCCCCACGCAGATTTCTAGGCACAGCTGCAACCATGTTAATGAGAGGAGTGGATGACTCTGAGTGTGTGTGTTTGTGCGTGTGTTTTTCGGGGGGGTTATCTAAGTGGATGAGCACAAACACTTTTCACTACACAAACAGACGCAGAGAGTTTGTGCTGCTTTCTGAGTAATGTTTCTTTATTTGTGTGATGTTTGTTTTCTAACAGGAGTGCAACATGAAATTAATTGAAGTGGAACCAGCGATCAGACTATTCATTGGAATTAACCTCCTGAAAGGTTTGGAGAGGAAAATTTGTTTCTAACTGAAAGGCCCAACCCTTAAGTGTAACAGCAAACCATGATTGATCTAGTGATTCAGAGATGCATTTCTTTGGGTAGAACTACGTCTGTGTTGCAGTTTCTCAGCGGGAAAGAAGAAACTAATAGAGAATGAAAACAAGTCACCAGGGGTGCAAACCTACGGGAGGTTTGGCTGCTTTGTTCCACTTTAATCTCCTTAAACATTCATAACCCTGCTGTGAAAATGACAGGATTTTAGCTTCTAGGGGCTAAACATTTCAGTGAATTGTCTTGTGCTCCTTATCACACAGTGCACTGTGCTGACTTTAGATAACTATACATTAAAAGCTGTTTTCATTGAGCACAGTCTTTATTAACCATTACAATGTTCAGATTAATGTATAGTGTTTGATACTGCAATAGGCCATCACAATTAGTGGCTGCTAGCTGACAACTCTATCATAGCTCTTGTCTCAGTCATATACTGTAATAGACTATCATGCCAACAAACTGTGGCTTTTGAATCATCCATCTGACTTCTGTGGCACTGCCTCGGCGAAGATCAATATTCCTCTAATAGCTCATTGCTTTGTGCGTCCTACTTCTAGGCACAACGCCAGCTCAATATCAGAACAGTGTAGCAAATTGGATGACAAGGATCACACGACTGACTTTCCTGTTGGAAAAAAAGTCCAAAGTAGAGTATTTTACAGTAGATTCCAACTGGTGAGCTGCTGGATAGACAGTGTCATGACCTGAGGCCATGATGACAGAGAGAGACATTGGCATCCACATCCACAGAAGTTTGGGGATTTCTCCAGCAAACAGTGGACTCAGATGTCTGCCCCCCACCCAAGTGCTGCAGCATAGAACCAGAATGGTTAGACAGGCAAGTACACCATCACAATAGTTAGAAAATCGCTTGAGATGTTTCAGTTTTATGGAATTTGTCAGGGTTTGGGCAGGTGTGGCGGTAGAGGATGTTTTCTGTAGTTCTCTGGCTTTCTTTGTCTCTAGCTACTTTGACTAATCAGTTCAGTAATCCTTGATTAAACTAAAGATTAATTTTATAATCCCGACCCTAACAACAACCTGTGCTTCTCTCTGGTTTTGCTATAAGGAAACACAGCCGAGTAGTCAGCCGTCAGTGTCTCCACCTGATTCCAGCTGCTCCCTGTCTCCACATTGCCTGCCCGCTCACTGCCGCTCCTAACAGTCACCAAAGACCCAACACTAAACCCTTTCTCCGTCTTTCCCCTGCTTTTCAAATAGCAAGTAAGACCTTTTCCTCTCAACTGCATACTCACAGTCGAGCCTGCCCGCACTAACTGTTTATTTCCTTCTCTTACAGACTCACCTTGGTTTCCAGTATCCTTCTACAAGGCCTTGAATAATCAGGTCACATTTTATCTTAAAGACTTACTTATGGTTCCAACTTTCAGCCCGTCTTCTGTGGAAACAGTTCCCAGTTTGGATTTGGAAGACAGACACCCTTTCTACTTTTAATCTTAAAACTAAACTCTTTTTTGATAAAGCATATAGTTGGGGCTGGATCAGGCAAATCAGAACCCTCCCTCACAATGTTCCCTCTAATTTTTCACACAAACTCCCTGAGCGGTCCCTTGGACCACTGTGAGCAACGTTAGACGTGTCCACTGTGGTCACGCCAGCATCCAAGTTACATGGTTTATTAAAATAATCAAATTACAGCATTTACATTCATGTTAGACTACTTTTAATTAAGTGCTTTAGCTCACTTACAATGAAAATTAAAAAAAAATCTTGTTCATGACCTGTGTAGTGTGCACTATTGGAAGTAAAAATAACTTGAACTCCAATTTTGAAAACACAACTTTTTTTTTTCCACAAATCATGGTCACAATACATAATGAAAACGTTGTGATTATACACAAAAAACAAAACAAAAACACAAAAAACAACAAAACAAAAAAAAAAAAAAAAAAGAACCCCCCCCCACCCCGAGGCTCATATAAAAAGAAACAGAACAAAACAAACAAAAAATGTATGTCACACATCTGGAAAATACGTTTTTATATAGTCAATAAATGGGTTCCAAGTCGCAGAGAATTTTTGTTGTGATGAGAGAACTCTGTATCTAAGTTTTTCCAGTGGTAAAAAGAAAAGCACCTCCTTTAACCATTGTATGTATGAAGGAGCCTTATCAGACTTCCAGTGGAATAGAATAAGTCTACAGGCAAGCAATGTAGCAAATGCTATGGCCTTTTCCTGAGATTTACTAATTTTGTATTGAGATGGCATAACTCCAAAAATGCCAATGCGGAAATCAAGCACTGAATTCTGCTCACTGATATGAGATAATACTTTAAATATATTTCCCCAGTAATTATCCAGGTTCGGACAAGACCACATCATGTGACCCTCATTTGCTGGATTATGTCCACACCTGGGACAGGCAGGATCGGCCTCTGGGAAAAAATTTGAAAGCCTCTCTCTTGTATAATAAAGACGATGAAGAATTTTAAACTGAATTAAACCATGGCGAATGCAAAGGGAGGAAGTATGTATACGATTCAAACAAAATCTCCACTCATCATCAGATAAATCCACCCCAATGTCTTTTTCCCAATTATTTTTAGTTTTTTCCCAAGTAATAGGCCTTAAGCTCTGTATCAGTTTGTATATGACGGAGATTCTCCTTTTGCCAAAAGGATCCATTTCCAAAATGGTATCCACTTGATTTTTAGGAGGGAGGTAGGGGAAAGAAGGAAACAATGTTTTTGCAAAACTTTGTATTTGCAGGTATCTAAACATATGTGAGGTTGGTATATTGGTATATATTGAAATGGTTGGCAAAAAAAAGGGTTAAAAGCAACAGGGAAAAATTACTAACCTGTTGCAAACAGAAGTGCTTTCTGAATTGAAGCCATACTTTAATAGATGTTCTTACAACTGGATTTGTTATTTTCTGTTTTTGATTTAGAGCTAGGGATGAGGTTAAGAGGGGAAGTGGATTAGACATCAGTTCCATTTTTACCCAAGCCTCACCCTTGCTATTTTCATAAACATATTTCCAGTGCAATAATTTGGCAACCCTAGCCCACCAGCCTCTTTTGGTACTTCCAAATATGTTTTTTCTATTCTGGGATTTGAATTTTTCCAAATAAATGTTGCTGTTAATCTGTCTAAATTTTTGAAAATTGAATTGGTTATAAAAACAGGAACCACTTGGAAAACATAGAGAAATTTTGGTAAGACTGCCATTTTAACTAGATTTATTCTGCCTGCTAATGAGATTGGAAGTTTTGCCCATTTTTTAAAATCTTGTGATGTTTGTTCTAACAAAGTGTCAAAATTATGAATCCGCAACTCGTTCATTGTGTGGGTTTTATTTATTCCCAAATATTTAAACGTTTCTTTTTCTAATTTAAAAGGGAAGGAAGAGAAATCTTGGTCTATGTTATTAATAGGGAACAGTAGGCTTTTTGAATACTTCAATTTGTATCCAGATATGTGTCCGAAGTGGTCTAATACCTTGAGCAATTTAGGGATTGATGCCGTTGGATTAGATATATACAGCAATAAATCATCTGCATACAATGATACTTTGTGCACTGTCCTGTCCCTAGAGATTCCGGCAACCTAACTGTCCTCCCTAAGAGCGATAGCTAAAGGTTCGATTACTACGTTGAAAAGATAGGGAGATAAACCACAGCCTTGCCTGCAGCCTCTACTAAGCTGAAAAATGTCAGAGGTTACATTATTTGTCCTCACTGCCGCAACTGGAGAGGAATAGAGTATTTTAATCCATTTTCCAAACAATGGGCCAAATTCGGACCGCATAAAGATATGGCCATTCTATACGGTCAAAGGCCTTTTCTGCATCAAGAGAAATTATTATTTCTGACTTTTCTTTTGGTTCTGATGCATATAAAATATTAAATAGGCGGCGCATATTATAAAATGACTGTCGCCCTGGTATAAAGCCAGTTTGATCAGGATTAATACTTTTTGGCAGTATAAGATCGATTCTATTAGCTAAGATTTTTGTGAGAATTTTGTAATCACAATTTAAGAGGCTCACCGGTCTGCAGGAGCTGCATTGCGAGGGATCCTTACCCTTTTTGTACAGCACAGAAATTATGGCTTGTTTCATAGTATCTGGTAATTTCTCTTGAAAGAATATTTCCTGGTATACAACTTTGAGTATTGGTCCTAGTTTGTCTATAAACATTTTATATAATTCAATAGGGAACCATCAGGTCCAAACAACAAAGTTTTTTGCAGCTGTTTACCTAAAAATGCAGCCAAGGCGTTTTTTTTAAATAAACATTTCAAACTATTTACAGAACAATCAGCTGTTCTGCATCAAATTTGATGCCACAAAAATTATTTGTGCCACTCCAAAAAAATCATTTCTGTCCACTATGAGATAAAGGAGAGCGTCACAAGCCTGATACCTGCAGATGTATCACTGTATCACTCCTGTAACACCTGTAACATTCAGCAGTCGCCTCATTGTTCTGACACACACAACAAAACTATTGACTACACTACACACTAACTACACAAGATTTGCGTTAAACATCGCAAATCTCTCACATCTCAAAACACTGCAATCACTCCTAAAACTTCCTCCCTTCCTTAACAACTAAATGCCATGTTGCCATATCATTTTTTGATTGGTCGACATGGTACATTTTTCCACCAATAGGAAAGGGTGAGGGGGACGGGGGGTGACGGGTGTTTGGTTTTGTCTTTGCTCACAGGGGGAGAGTGCTTTCGAGCGTTTTCCTTATAAAACGCCGTTTTTACCGTTTCTTCCCGCTGTAAATATAAACAACGATAGTATTCAGGAAAAAGAAAAAAACATTGCATATTTTTTTTATCATAACTCTGGTTTTACGTGGCCTATCAACACAATTTAAAAACTGGTATAAAGTATAAAGTGCTCACATCTCCAACAGTTGTTTTGCTTTGCTAAAACGCCGGTGTCGGCACATAAGGACACTGTCATAGCCTGTCAACGACGTTGATTAGCTGCGTATATACGAATGTCAATCGCATCATTGGCTGGACTATGGGATAAGGTGGCATTGTTCTGATCCCATACGGGAGCAGCCAGTCACTCACTGACTAACACTGCAAAACAGAATTGTTAACGTATTTATTTTAATTTCAATTCAGGTTAGATGTTTTTTTGTGCGCAACGCAGATTTTCTGTGCGCAGAGACCGTGTCAGCAGTGCGCAATTGCGCACGCGCGCAGCTTAGAGGGAACATTGCTCCCTTAGTATTGCTGCAATGAGCCTGAGCAGATGGGAGCATTCCATGTTGAATTGTTTCTTCTTCACTCACCTTTTTCACTCTCTATGCACAACTTTGCATTTAATCATTAGTTATTATTAAACTCTGGCTCTCTTCCACAGTTTGTCTTTTGTCGTGTCTTCTTCCTCTCACTCCGACCCTCTTAGGACAGATAGCTTCCCCTGCCTGAGCCTGATTCTGCCAGGGGTTTCTTCATGTTAAAAGGGAGTTTTTTCTTCCCACTTTCGCCAAGTGCATGCTCACAAGGGGTCATGTGATTGGAGGCGTTTTGTCTGTATTATTGTAGGATCTTTCCCTTGTGTGATTTGGCGTCATATAAATAAATACAGTTGACTGAATAGGAATTCTGGTGTGTCACTATAAGCACATAGACAGGTGTTTTCTAGGCTCTCTGTGATGTTTGGAGATGAGTGCTAAAATGAGGAAAAGGCCTTAAGTAAAGCCCCCTTTCTCTGTCATGTCTTTGGGTACCTTCGAAGTGTTGTCCTGACATTTGTTCCAGCAGCACAAGTCACTACTACAGTGGGTCTCATCCCTATAATTACTGTAGCGGCTTATCTTGGTAGCACTAACAACGGGAGCAGTTTTATCTGTCAAATATCAATGCTTTATAAAAGACATTTATTTATGTGATTTTCTTTTTCTGTGTGTAAACTTTCATTATAGTACAGTGGTATGGTAAAAAAAAAAAAGGCATTTGCTTTATAGAATAATGTAGACTGCAGATATGACATTGACTTCAGCTCTGCATTTCACACGTTTAACAGTCTAGTCTGAATAATCTCATATGCAAGGTATAGTGGGCCACTTGTCTGGCAAGCCTTTATTTTTTTAAGCTCTCTGTGAAGAGTTTTCAGGGATTTCCTACCAGTTAATTTGAGCTACGCACAGGAACCACAGAGTTTAATTGTGCAATGCAGTGTATTCAAAATCAGTATAGCCAACTTCTTAGTTGGCCGCCTGAAAACCCAAGACATTGTTAGCACACGCTGTGCTGAAAAGAGTGCTTTATTTCCACAATTATACATCTTTGACATCACCATCCCATAATCCTCCATACCAGTCCTTGTTCAAATAAATGGAGGGCATAACTTCGAATGCAAATTGCTCTGTTGCTGGATATTCACCATGACAGCAAATAGTAACATAATGGTCAGTTAATAGGGCTGGATCTTCACTCCCACACACTTTTTATCTCTGTGCAGCCATGCATGGAGGCAATCTGTCAGGTAGTTTTATGAATTCCGTTTACCAGACTGATCTCGTATTGCTTTGTATTCTATCAGGCATCTGGTATT
Source organism: Haplochromis burtoni (assembly GCF_018398535.1). Taxonomy (NCBI): domain Eukaryota; kingdom Metazoa; phylum Chordata; class Actinopteri; order Cichliformes; family Cichlidae; genus Haplochromis; species Haplochromis burtoni. The sequence continues at coordinate 156,358 of NW_024582645.1, read as the reverse complement.
GTCTGAGAGATTTTTCTTCTTTTTTTGGTTTTTTTTTCTAGCTGTGTGGCAGCTAGCTACTTTTGTTTGGCATCCTTGTAGGATTTACATGCCATTCAGCTGCCAGAGAGTGTTTGGACATTTAGCAGTGTGTGGCTAAATTGAATCTGTACCAGATGCCTTTGAGGAGCCGTTGTAAAATTTAGTCTAAGTTGAGGAAGGTTTCCCGAACACTGGCAACACACACCCACAGAAAAAAAGACCCTTGTGTTTGTCCCACGTTCTTCATTTAAGGCATGGATAAAGTTCTTTAAATGTTTTTTAATTCAAATTGTTTGACAACTCTGAGGGGTCACCCATATGTCACAAAATTTGACTCTGTCAAATTCATTAATATTTTAATTAAAATTAATTTTATTAATACTTAAATTACTTAATATGGTATATGAATAAATAAAAACAAAATACCTTTATATTAAAATTGTTTCCAGTGATATCTTTTTAAAAATTTGTTAGTTTACAAATTCATGACTAAATCCTGCAAGCATATCCTTAACACAAATATCAAAAAAGAGATAAGAGTAGGCTGGCAGACATACTGAAGAGTAGACAGGAGGGAGGGTGAGAGGGAGGGACGGAGGGATCAAGATGAAAGAGGGGAATGTTAACAGATGAGAAAAGTGTCCTTGCTCACTCTGTGCTCCTGTTTAATATGAAGTTCCTAGTCGAATCAAGTTGTAAATCTTTAACCTGCTACCTCCATGGCAAACCTTGCCTCAACACACAACACAGTTCCTTCCCGTAAGTGAACACACACACACACACACGCACACACACACACACACACACACACACACACACACACACACACACACACACACACACACACACACATATACTTTTGTATACTTTTGTAACACCCATGATGGTTTGAACTGCAGTCTGTTGTCAGTTATCAGAAAACTGCAAGCCAATATCACAAAGTTCAAATTTTTAGCAATCTATGACATCTATCTGAAATTGAGTTATGCTGGCAGGAAAATAAATTCACCCGCTTGTCAGCCACAAGGATGTCTAACTAAACTACACAAAGAACTGATGTTCTTCTAGGTTTAAACTCTGCAAGGCCTACAGGGTTCACATGTGATCTTTCTAAACTATGCAGCTCACTGGGCTTTTGCACTGTACAGTCAATACTTTGCAAAACTAGGTACTTTAGATGTTCATTACAATAGTCATTACAATCCCTTATTAACTTAACAAGTCCATCTGACCGTTCCTAAATGAATTTGTCATTCTACTGAAAAAAGAGAAGCAGGTAAGATATCCTCAATCTACTGTAATATTGTGGCATATTTAAAATTCATTCATTATCAAATTAATACATAGCATTTTTCATATTTTTTCATAATAATTTTAATCAAATTTCTCTTCTCACATGTTTTCATTTCAGATGCTCTGCTATTTGTTTCACCATATCTGTCACTGCTGGCTGCCAAATGATCAAAGCTCTTGTCACTGGTACTATTAAATAAACTCATATTACATCAATTTAAGTGAATTATTTTAAATTTAAAGGGATTTTATGAACTTTGTTCTTGTTCTAAAACCTACTAGTTAAATCCCACAATATCATTGCCTGAACAGTTTATATGCTATTAAACTAATTCCAGTCCTGGCAATGTCTTTATTTATTGCACACTTATCTGTGTCTTATATGCACACAGGAATATGAAACCTCTTATTTAAAGTTTTGTGTGGTTTTATGTGTTCCATCCATGTGTTTCCAGAATTAGACAAGAACTCTATTTTAAGATGTAAACGCAGGCTACACTATGGATCACTTTACCTGATATATATATATGTATATACATGTATGTGTATATATATGTATATTATATACCTTCCTATAATAATTATATATTTATATATTATCTCATCTATATAATATACATATATATAATATACATATCGTTAGCTTCATAGCATAAGTGCCTAAGTCATTTTTTGGTCAAATTGAAAATATCAATTAAAAATATGCATGTGATATTTAGAAAATTAGTTTTTTCTTGTTTTCCGAAAACACAAAAAAATGACTTAGGCACTTATGCTATGAAGCTAACGATATACATATAATTATATATATAATATTATATATATATATATATATTAGGGGTGCAACGATACACAAAATTCACGGTTCGGTTCGATACTTTGGTGTCACGGTTCGATATTTTTTCGATACAAAAAAATGTTCATGCCTTTTTAATTTGTCATTTATTAAAATTATAAATATATATTTTAACTCAAAAGTACAGTTTTTAAATTTAATGTTGCTGAAACAACAAAGTAATAAAAAAAAAAATCTATCTGATCGAGAAATCACTCATCTTTGGAAAAGAGAGTTTATTACAGAGAAATGGCTCTTTCCAAAATAAAAGCTATACTATACGCTTCTTCTGGGCTATATTCTCAGCAGCATATTAAACATATCAGGTCCCCATAAGGAGAATCATGTGCTAACGGCTGTCTAAATGACTCGGGTAAAGTTTGTAGCATGCGTGCTTGTTGTTTTTGTCTGCTTCCACTTGTCTTTGCACTAGGATGATGTCGGAGTAAATGTGCAGTCATATTCGTTGTGTTCCCACTAGTGCAGTCAGCGTTAATCTCGTTGAAATGACGTTAACGCCACAACACTCAGTGAATCTGCGTTCGACTACTTCGCCTAGGCTGCACTGTCGAGCGCAGATCCACTGAGCGCTCAACACAGACAGCATCGTCAGAAGGAAAGTTGATAAAATAAATTAAAAATTTTGTATTGTTCGATACATATGCGTACCGAAAGTACTGTATCGAACGGTTCAATATTGATACGAGTATCGTTGCACCCCCATCATATATATATATATATATATGTACACATTGAGTTAGGACAAAATGAATGGGTCTCCACAGCATCCACCTACTTTGCATTTTTCCATGCTTTAAACTGCTCTAATTATAATGCCCATCTGTAGTAGACCACTCATTTAGTAAAGTGGGTTGAATCAACATGCTGTATTGATTATCTGTTCTGCTGGCTAGCTTCAACTTCTGCAACGGACAGTCTAAAAGGCTTTTCTTTGGCCTTTTAACCTTAGAGAGGGAGACAGAGACAGAGGGATCCCTGAGGGTACCGTGATTGACTTGGTTTATAAAGCACTGAGACGAGAGTGCTCCATGTAGCCAGCATCGCATGCAGTTACTACCACATAACTGCAGTAGATTAGATCTTTTCTATTTGCATGATGCTGCAAATGACATGCTCACATATGGGCAACTATGTCCAACTGTTCTTAGCCTCTGTGGGACTGAGCTAATACTTTCTCTCAAGAGGTATACAATAAGGTCACTTTAATTTAATTTACAAAAGCATTCTACACAGATAAATATTGTTGCCTAATTACTTCACAAGATTCTAAGTGAACAATTAACCTCTGCATCATTTTCCCCCACATCAGTTGATTTCCAGTTTAAAGCAAACATATCCACCCTTTGTTCTAAAGAAAGCTTCATCTTTTATCTTTTGATGCCTTCATTCAAGTAAGTCAGTATGAGAGATACTTTGGCTCTATCTGTTTAAGTAATATCCTCTTTTATTCTTCATAAAACATCAAAAGATCCTTGGCATGGGTATGCCACATTGTATCAGGCATGGAATAAAATGCTCCTTCATCTCTTCCATTATAGCTGGATCCTTTTAAGATAACAAACATTCTCTGTTGCCCAAGAGCCTACATTTTTCAACCCGCTTGATGGATTTTCTTTTCAGGCCGGGATACGCAGAGAGTCTCAGGCATTCCACCACCAACTCTGTAGCACTTAAACACAAAAAAGCCATGCAATACCCAATCAATTATACAGTAGATGTGGAAACTGTTTGTTTTATCTAAGCTTTCTATTCACTGTCTCTCAAAGAATGAAGATGGTCCTTAAGGACGCCATGCAGTCATGTAAAGTTAGAAGCATAACACTAGCTTCGTGAATGCACGAATGTTGGGTGGGGTACTCGAGTGAATTCCATTTATTCGAAGTATACGCTTTTACTTTTGACCTGGGCTTGTTTCTGTTGATTCATACACCTCACACCTTTCTCTTTATTTCTTTTGTGTAGTTTCTGTCATTGTGCAGTTTTGTATAGTTTTCTAACAGATACTCCCAGACTTCCATTTGAATAAGTCAGTGATCTGGAAAATTTGCAAGTCAAAGTCATTTGTGAACAAAAGAAATGTGAATATCACTCGAGGAACTTTCAGTTATGGCCTACAGCAGGAAATTCAGTAATTCTTCAGCCAAAACCTTTATGTGACCAAATGACACACATTTCACTGAACCGTTCACAAAAGGGGCATAAAGTTCAGATCTTAACATTCTATTATTACAATGCAGGGAGGGGTTTAAAAGGAAGGGTTTAAAATGACCAGTGAAAATATACGATATTATTGGAATACCTGATTTTGGACAAAAGCATTGCATGCATAATTTAAATCTACTTTCACATTTAGGTAAATCTAGAAAAGAAAATCAATCAATCAACGGATGTTTTATAGATTGTCCATATATCTCACCCCACAACCAGTGAATCTGAGGCCATTTATTGTTCCACACAGCTTTACTTTAAAAGAGCCAAGTGTACACGTCGTGTCAGCAGTCAGAAATTATACTAACAAATAAAGTTGCGTTGTAGCCAAAAAGGAATTTAAAACTTAATTCACATAGGTAATTTATAATTATAATAATAATTAATAACAATTGCCCTCCTTTGAAGACAAGCAGACCAGAAAAAGCTTCTCCTGTGGTCCTTCAGCCTTGCTCACACATGATGAGTAACAGTTAGTCAAACATCTCACGGTTCGGATCGGATCACGGTTTTAAGTCACGGATCGGATCAGCAAAAAAAGAAAAAAGACAAAAATTGAACATTTAATTATTTACTTATTGAAGTATTTTTTGCCTGTTTAAAACATTAAACTTAAGACTCATTCCACGCAATTATTAAAAAAAAAAAGGTACAATATAGGGCAGTACAGGGCTTTGTATCTACCACTCAATTCAATTTTATTTATAAAGCACCAAATCACAACAACATTCACCTCAAGGCGCTTTATATTGTAAGGTAGACCCTACAATAATACATACCGCTCATTATATCGCACTCCGCTGTGATATAATGAGCTGTCACGGTCACGTAGCTTTCCGTTGCCCTGGAGGTCCACCCATTTGTAGTAGTTAGGGCAACAGAAGATGCCTGGGACAGTTCAGCCATAACTTAAATCTTTTCCTGCTCATACATGCTTGGAACGATCTTGCCACTAAAGTGGACGCGCAACGGGATATCATAGCGTGGCTCAAGCACGTTCATCATCAAAAAAATACGGCCTCCCGTCTGCAGCTAAACACCCCAATAGCTTTTGTAATAGCGTTAGCCCGGTCGGACTGGGCAGCAAAGGGCTGCTTAAATAATGCAAACTTCTCTGCTCCTCCACTTGGATCACTAGCGCTAGCCATAACTATTGCTTGACAGACCCACCACACCACCATACACATACTTTTTCTTCTTCTTTTTCGACTCTTCGGATCACGTGCGTGCCGAACCGTGGAGTGGGATCGGTTCGGATTACGCATCAACTGTGATCCGTTGCACCACTAGTAACAGTAGAGGAGAATCTGTCCACAACTGCAATGTAATGAGGGAAACAACTCAATATAGAATGTGTCCTTACAGAAAATGTGTAGAGATGATATCTGTGTGTTAAAACCAACTGTATTTCAAGAAAGAGTGATCCTAATATTGCACAGGTTGCATGTGTGAAAGGGTATTTGTCTTTCTGGTGACTCCCCTGCTGTTCCCTGTCTCTCATTGTTCCCCATGGATGAGTGTGACTTTCTGCTCCGCTATCAAAGGCAACCAACACTTTGAATGAGCAGATGGTTCACAGTGAGACTGCCCTTCTTCTCCTCGGCATAAAGGTCTTTGTGTCAGCAACACACAAACAACTGCATTAAGTAAATGGGTAAAAAGACACTTTCCATAATGTTACTGTACTCAGAAATAGACAATTGTAGTTTACGTAACTGGCAATGTGTCTTATTATAGAAACTAACATGTTCCCTATTAGGAAAAAAAAATTTAAGTAGAGAAGTCTGGTTTCACTTACATCGACCTCCTCTCAAGCAAGCTAGTTTCGGAGTTACCTTGGGGATACACCCTGGTAAGAAATTAACCAATTAACCAATGTTGTACAGAAAACCCAAGATTAACCCCAAAGTTATCTGGATAACAGAAAATCCTGCTTCGTAGTGCAGGCCTTTGGTTTTATATTATAAGTTATTATAGTGTTGACATAGTACCTAAATATTTCTCAATTTAACTTTCTTGTAACCCAACTATTTAGTCTTGACTGATTTAAAAAAGACATGCAATTGCAAATCAGCAAGAAAAAGAAATCTCAACAACCACACAAATCCCTATGAATAAGCACTTTGACAACAGTGAGAAGGAAGAACCCATTTTAACAGACAGAAACATCCGGTAATAGAGGAAATAGAGGAATGATTATAAAGTAACTGGCATTAAATCTGTTCTGGGTTATAGGGCTAGCTTTGCATTAGCATGCTATCTGCTCAGGTGCTCGCAAAGAGCCGAAGTTGTGTTAGCAGCATAATGCAGTTGTTTCTTTCCTGGGTGCAGTTTGCTCTTTAGTATATTTTAGATTTTCTACGCTAGTTGCAAAGCAAATTCAAATATGTTTGTGGATCTAGCTAGCAGCCACTACTGCTGCTTTCCTCAAGCCAGATTGAAACCAGAAAATAGACGAGACCTCTTTATACTAGAATGCATGCTACTCTCACATTCAGTGATGTTCTGCCTCTCCCCCATGGCCGTGTGCCTGGTGTATCTCTTTTAATCTCTTTGTGCATCACATCCACTTCTGAAGCCTCTCCTGATATTGTGGCCAGACCCACTACACAGCCAGCTTGACCCTTATCATCACAACAACAGACCCTGTTTTTATCTGTGTCGCAACATATCCTTTACTGTGTTTCTGTTTTTTCTAGTTTTTTTTAAAAAAAAATTTATTTAAGAGAAGAGCACCATGTAGAGTGTTACTGATCCTACAAGCAAATGCATTAACCATCAACAGCATTTCCATCGAACAGGGGAGAGAGCACTGTGGGAACGAAGGCAGCTACACATCTGCTCTTGGAAAATTGTGGCCCACTCTGCTCTTACAGACTACAATTACAGTTTTATGTGTTTTAGAGAGATAATACTATGTAGTAAGCCTTATTACCCTAAATAAAAGCAATTTAAGTGATCAAATGACTGAACTCTGCTCCTTTTCTAGGATAATTTAACGTTATTTCTCTTTTTTTCTTCTTCTTTTTCCTGCACTCGGATAACAGTGCAAGTCTCACCTAGGTCCATGATTATACAGCAGCATCTAGTGTATGAGTGCAGTAGTTTTTTGGGGTTTTTTTTACCAACACTTTCAGACAGATGGCTTACCTGCATGCTAAACTTAATTTGCAGGTATTTTTCTTACATATTGCCCATCATCAAGGCTGCCATTTTAATGGCCAATAACTATACAAAAAACTGACGGAAAACTGTCCTCTGTGAAATGAAATAGAAGACTTTCTAGCATCATAAGAATAAGTTAACCTGCTGCATCACTGGACAATTAAGCGCTCCAATAGAAACCAAGGTAATGTCCAAGTGTACGCATGATCTGATATCGTCGTGTTGGTGTTGTTCCAGGATCAACATTGCAAGTGACCAATCAGAATGTTGTGACGTCATACTTTTGCGACTTCGGGAAAAAACCACTGTAAAACCAAAAACTGTACTTAAGCTGTGAGAAACCGCCGATCAACGGACCCTGACCCTGACCCTGACCCTAACTGTAACCCTTTAATAAACGGTAAACAGAATTGATATTGTCCTTGCAACATTGGAATTTCATAAATGCACGAATGGCTTGGCGTGCAAAAGAATAACGTCACAACAATGTGATTGGTCACTTGCAATGTTGAACCTGGAACAACATTTTCATGATGTCTGGGAACAACACCAACACGACGATATCAGATCATCCAAGTGTACTGCAGCCAATATCTAACCAGGAAGTGAAAAAAAACTAAAAAAAAAAAAAAAAAAGCTCAGAAGTCCATTGAAAGCCGGGTGTATTTGTGACATTACCAGCCTATCCTACATCTTCAGAAGAGATCTATTTATTATTTATTTAGATCTATTGCTGATTAAAAGTTAAAATACTCAAGAAGGCCAAAGTTGTCTTAGACTTTGGAACAAACACCAGAGAAAACTTGTAGGTGGAATTACATAAAACAAAATAGACTGTTCTATGTTATGCGCTTTTCTTATAAAGAGAGAGTGATGTAATAATTCTGATTTGCAAATCATGACCATTTGTATGAAAAAAGGATTTATAAGTGTTCTGTAAGAAGGAATCTGGGCTTTTGAATGACACGGAAAATGATGATCATGTTTAACTTTTAATGGAAAAAAAGGTTTGAATGAATTTTAGGCTATACTGTCATTTCATTTTAGAAGATAGGAAGAACATTTTTTGTAGGAAAAAAGTTTATCAGTTTAGTGGTTCAAGAAATTATATGGTCCGTGAGCAAATTTATACTGAAGTTGCTTTTGCAGTTCAGACTGTGGCTCTTAAAAATGACTGCTTTAGTATACATCAGAATGATGGATATTATTTTCAACTTTTCATGCTGTTATGACATATGGCGATGATGGTACTTTAATGCAATATGCTCTGTCTTTATATGCACTAGATGGCTCTACAGTATAAAGAATGCTGTTTCTAATGTTGTTTTTGCAGTTTTTAACACTTTGTTTTAAGCATTTATTAAAATGTAAATTTCATAATCCAAGGTAGAATACTCTTTTATCACACAATCATTAGTAGTACAATTGATGCATACTGTTACTTACTGAGAGTCAACTAACACCGCAATCTGGACAGAGCCCAACAGGATGAGAAGTGAATATCAATAGTTTGCTGCTACTCTTACATTCAGGAAACAAATAACTAGTAATCATGTCTGCCTTTTGTCTTTTCTCCTATTTCTTTTTTTGTGGATAACTATTGAAAGGAAATTGTCCGAGGAAGGGAAACATAGTATCATTTCTCCAACGATTTGAAATAAATGGAGCTGATGCTTCACACATGAGTAAGTCCACTCAGGCACTGACACTCAAACACTCACACAGACACACACACACACACACACACTCACTCACACAGACACACACACACACACACACACACACACACACACACACACACACACACCAAAGATACACAAACTCCTTTGAATTTATAGTTGATAAGAAATGATGTGAAAGGCAGATGACTCGTATTCTGGACTAGAGAAAGATGAAGGTATAACCACGCCTGAAATCCTCATGAAAATATTGTTTGGAATGTTTTGGAGCTTAATGTGTAGTAAAGGGAAGAAAACATACAGGAGATATTCAATAACATTTTGGAGCAAAGAGGGAGAAAAAGTCTTTATTCCACCAATAATGAATCTGGGTTCATGGAATCATCTCAGCTGTCACAATCACAGCCATTAATCAACAGGTATAGTTAGTTAGTTAGGTCCCTAATTTCTTTAGCAAACACACAATTTATGTACAGGGTGGGCCATTTATATGGATACACCGTAATAAAATGGGAATGGTTGGTGATATTAAAGTCCTGTTTGTGGCACATTAGTATATGTGAGGGGGCAAACTCCTCAAGATGGGTGGTGACCATGGTGGCCATTTAGAAGTCGGCCATCTTGGATACAACTTTTGTTTTTTCAATAGGAAGAGGGCCATGTGACACATCAAACTTATTGGTAATGTCACAAGAAAAACAATGGTGTGCTTGGTTTCAACGTAACTTTATTCTTTCATGAGTTATTTACAAGTTTCTCTTTGTTCACAGCCATTGACATGTCGAAGAGGTTAACACGTGAGGAGCGGATCGAAATTGTGTTGATATCTGGTGAACGCAGTAACCGGGTCATTGCAGCAGATTTCAATGCAAGACACCCTACGAGACCACCCATCTCCCATGCTACAGTTAGCAAACTGCTTGCTAAGTTTCGTGAAACTGGTTCAGTGTTGGATTTGCCAAAATGTGGACGCAAGAAAACTGTCACTAATGAAGAAACATCAGTGGCTGTCCTAGCTTCATTCAGCAAGAGCCCACAGCGTAGCACTCGCCCATGTCACTGGAGAGTGGCATTAGTCGAACATCCCTTCGGCGGATATTAGCTACTCACAAATGGCACCCTTACAAACTCCAGCTACTGCAGCATCTCAACGAGGATGACCCAGATCGGCGCACAGAATTTGCAGAATGGGCAAAACAAAAATTGGAACAGGACCCTCAGTTCACGCAGAAGATTTTGTTCAGTGATGAGGCAAACTTTTATGTGAATGGTGAAGTTAACAAACAAAACCACCGCTATTGGTCTGACACTAACCCACATTGGATGGATCCCTCCAAGACTGTTGGAACAACAAAAGTGATGGTTTGGTGTGGTATATGGGGTACAACGATAGTGGGTCCATTCTTCATCAATGGAAACCTCAAGGCCACTGGATATTTGAAATTGCTACATGATGATGTGTTTCCCTCTTTGTGCACTGAAGCTGGCACGTTCCCTGAGTTTTTCCAGCAAGATGGTGCACCACCACATTATGGGTGCCAGGTCCGAGCATTCCTAGATGAACAGTTTCCTGGAAAGTGGATTGGTCGTCGTGGGCCAGTTGAATGGCCCCCAAGGTCTCCCGATCTGACCCCCTTAGACTTTTATCTTTGGGGTCATCTGAAGGCAATTGTCTATGGTGTGAAGATACGAGATGTGCAGCACCTGAAACTACGGATACTGGATGCCTGTGCTGGCATTTCTCCTGCGGTGTTGCTATCAGTGTGTGAAGAGTGGGAGAAGAGGGTTGCATTGACAATCCAACACAATGGGCAGCACATTGAACACATTTTATAAGTGGTCAGAAACTTGTAAATAACTCATGAAAGAATAAAGTTACGTTGAAACCAAGCACACCATTGTTTTTCTTGTGACATTACCAATAAGTTTGATGTGTCACATGGCCCTCTTCCTATTGAAAAAACAAAAGTTGTATCCAAGATGGCCGACTTCTAAATGGCCACCATGGTCACCACCCATCTTGAGGAGTTTGCCCCCTCACATATACTAATGTGCCACAAACAGGACTTTAATATCACCAACCATTCCCATTTTATTACGGTGCATCCATATAAATGGCCCACCCTGTAGTTTGGCCTCTGTACACCGCCACAGTGGATGATGATGACAGATTCATTTCCATGGTTAAGAAAAACAACTTTATAAAATCTAAGTCAAGCACATTCTTGTGGAGGTATGATAGGAAGAGACATGTATGAGCAGAAAAAGAGCGTATCACATTATGTGTCCAGCTCGACGGAGGTAATGTTATGACATGGGTATATGTGGCTTCCAGTGAAACCATACCACTGATGTTTATTGGTAATGTGACTGCTGAAAAAAGAAACAGGATGAATTGTGATGTGCACAGGACTATACTCTGCTCAGATTCAGCTAAATGCCTCAAAACTGATCAGACGGTACATCATAGTGCAAACTAATAATGTCCAGAAGCATACTAAAAAAAGAAATCCAAGATTTTCTCTTTCTCAAAATAAAAAAAGGGATACACATGTCATTGAGCTCACGCTCTTCAGCTTTTAAACACAAAACAGAACATAGAAATACCCACAAATAAGCAGTAAATGAAGGCAACTGCAGGAAAGGCCTGGCAGAGGATCTCAAGGGAGAGAACAAAGTCATTAGTGATGTCCATGGGTTCCAGACAGTCACTGACTGCAAAGGGTTTTCATCCAACTGTTAAAATCAATCCCTATATTTAATATCGTGTTACTTTGTCAACTTAGTTTGACTATATAAAAAGGGCTGCAATTTCTAATTGATATTAACCACATTTTGATTGTTTGATACAAAAGCCAATGAGACCGTTTACAGAGGTAAAGTTCTACCAACTCTACTACAACTAACCATTGTTAGACAAATTACCAACCTAACCATATTTCACAACAGTGACACGAAATGATCTCAACTGCTGACAATCTTGCGGTTGCCCGCCGTGAAAGTGCTGCTACATTTTCTCTCAACTGCTCCATAACATTTGACTGGACTTTAGTGAAACTCTTTCTCTCGACAGGTTTGAGGCTCCAGAGCACGAGCCCTAACGTTGTACTGGTTCTTATCACTTCTAAACCCTGCAGCGGGAGTCAAACACCATTTTGTAGATCTGATGCTTATCAGCAAAAAGTCAAGAAACAAAGGAAGTGTGGCTCAGTGCTCTGAGGATTTGAGTGTTCGAAATGCATGACTTTTGGTTTTATTTTTGTTCCCAATAATCAACTCCAATTCACCTGAGCTCCGTGGTGGATTTAGACCAGAAAACCATTTGTTTCTGTTTAATCTAAGCAATCTCATATCTGGTACGCTCCATTCTGTTCTTTATTAAACAGAGTAGCAGTTTTTAAAGTCTATAAGGCTTAGAAGTCAGGAAAAAGGAGATGTAATGTTTAATGTTGACTTTGTAACCTTCGTGAGATGCTTGAGGCACAGGAGGAGGACTAAGATGAATACTGTAAACACTATTGGAACTCACAACAATTTGTCAGTCTCAATAATGTACAATTGATATAAAGTAATTATGAAGAACTATATTAAATTATTATGAAAAACAACTATAACAGAGTCAGAATGCTTTCCCTGTTGTCTGCCTGTCATAAATCTTTACTGCACTAGTGTCAACTTGTAAAGTATTTTTATTCTGGAAGTAACTCACAGAAAGATTCCGCTTCTAGAAGTTATTCTGGAGGTAATGGGCAAATGTCTTTCATTATAATGAAGATGTCTCCCACTCACTGACGAGTGCTAAGGGAAGCGTAGATTAAAAGAAGTTTTAGCAACCATTGTATTATTATTGCATCGTGCAGAGAAACAATAGGAAGATGAACAGGCAATATGCAGATACAGATTATGTGATCCAATGGGGAATTTTTAAGCCTGGTCACTCACACAGAACCCGTCTCTGATTTTTATGGTAGGTTTTTCTCTTTGTTTGTTTTAATGGACAGAGACAGAATATCAACTACATATCCATAAGAGAAAATATATTGAATGAAAGTCATAAACTGGTTTGCATTCTTGTTACTGTAAAGTAAAACTTGGACCTGTTGTAAAAGATTACTGAGTGATCATGTGGGGTTTTGACCATATTTAATTGGCAACCCATTAAACATAGATTAAGACTTTCTGGCAAATGTTTGAATTAGATTGGTGGGAAAATATACTTTAATATGCACTGTATTTAAATATATTCAATAGTATCACAAGGGAGACGTAACATGATCAAAGACTCTCCAAGGATGATGCACACTGCTTTTCCTGCAGTTGTTGTTGTGGACCAGATTACAAATTATAAACACACACCTAATGGAAACACACAAAATGAACATCTACTACCATCAGTGACTGATGGAAAGCTACTTAACCTATATGACAATAGACCATGCCATGCCATTTAATTATGTTGCTTAGCAACATACTGGGCGTCTTGATGCATGCTCAATCATCCAGGTAAGTAATCTCCAAAAGTCCAGATGAACAGAATCAACTTTTGGAAACATACTGGGCCTTTTTTGAAACATTGTGACCATATTTCAGAAGGTATCAAAAATCATGAAATTACTGTCTGGATGCACAAATTTAGAATATTGTATTAAAATGACAAATGTATTTTTCTTATTTTCTCTTTTTCTCCCTGTTATTATCTTCCTGTCTGAAATATGATCCTTTTTTCGTGTGTGAGCTACAGGGTCTGTGTTGTGTTCACATATATGTGAATATGAGTGCAGGCTATTGTAAACAGTCCAGTCCAGCTAGAAAGATATGAGCACAAAGTCCAGGTCCCCTGATGACAACTGTTCTGAGCAGATAAACATTACAGAAGAGACAAGAAGATTATGTCATGCCACCAACCATGAATCGGATTAATATAAGGGCAGACGCTGACACACAAATAAGCTTTAACCAAGCCTCACACAGTACATAGTCTCTCTGCTGTAAACCCAGTGTTGCAGTCAGAGCAAAATGTCTTTTCCTCACTCGATTGAGTAACTGAAAGTAGGCTTGATGAGATCTGAGGGAGGCTGAAGGGCATGCTAGTGTCACTGCTATTAATCCGGAGTTCACAATAGCTTCCTACAGCTCAGTGGAGTGGATCATTGTAACTGAGCAGCTTTAGGCTCCATCAAGACCTGACACACCTAAGCACACACAAGGTGATCTGTTTAAAGAAAGAAAAGAAAAGAAAAGAAAACCTTCTTTGGGCTGATTGAAAGCCCATGTATCAAAATATATAATTGAAAGATTTGACCAGAAGAAGTATGGCTAAAGAGCAGAAGATGTAGCATGATGAGTGGGAGGGGACTGAACAAGAGAGATTAGACGTGTGGCTTTCTTAGTGCATTAATTTAGCTGCCTGTAAAAGACAGCTTTAATTTGGGAGCAAATGTTCTAATCCATTTCATTTGCTAAATTTTCCCTGAAGTTAAACATTATTATGGTGGAATATCTGAAGTCCTTCAGGATCAAGACTGCACTGATAATTTTGTATTACAATGAAGCTTAACAAAGTCCTTGTGAAAGAGCTCAGAGAAAATTCATATAGTTATTTACTTTCTTCCTCATAGTTAAGAATAAATCCTGGTAAAGATAAAACTTGTTCACACACCAGCTTAGCACTTAAATGTAAAAACTGTTAAGAGAATGACTTTAAAGACATTTTCTTATGCAGAATTCAGGAAAGGTAGTCTAAGATTTACTCTAAAAGGCCACCAATACCTGAATGCTCTTGTTGGAAATTTGAGTGGTTGAGGTCCAAAAATGTACTTGTTAAAGACAGATCAGGTGATCTATCACTGGTTCCATTTGTTATGCCCCACTTGGACTGCAGAAAGCACAAAAGGCACTTCATGGAGTAATGCAGCTGTCTTGAGGATAGTGGGAAAAGAGTGACGCACACATCCCAAGAGCCACACAGCTCAAGCTCAGCAGTTGTCTTCAGAGGCAGAGATAACCCTGCAGTGAGCTGGAATGACACCCCACTGAAGATGCATAGCTTTACCCCCTGTCGATCCTCCACTCTTACCTCCTATAGTCTAATGGGATTATCAATTCCAGCGGCTTTGAATAAGAATCACATTATCTGTCAGTGCTTGAAGAGATATTTCAACAAAGGCAAAAAAAGGTGAAGTATATCAAACTGCTCTAACAAAGGCTGATAATCTGATGAGCAATGAGGAGGTTCCAGAGATAACACAAGATAAATTAACTCCTGACCCATCACATGATTGGTACACATGAGGCTGCAGTTCCTTTTTCCAGCAATTACATTTAAAACCTTACACAGCAAAAAGGGAAAGCCTGCATAACAGAAAAGGAGAGAAAAGCATGCGCGCAGTACAGTACAGTACAGTAAATGTGAAATGGTTAACTGTTATTTTAATGACAGGGCTGAAACAGCATTTTTCATGCACGTCGTATATTGGCAAATGGCTTCACAGCAAAATTCTAGTATCGCCTTCTGTGGATCACAGTCTGTCTCACTCCAACTCCATAAAAACTGCAGCTGCATAAATCATTCAGTGGGACTTTTAAAGACTAATTTATTGCCATGCACTTAATCTAAAACACTGATAGTTTGATTAACGCACACATAAAACATCTGTTTAGTGTGTAGGATCTGTCAAATCAAAGATGAGCCCAGGGATGGTGTTTAGCCTTTGGAAACCTGTCAGAACTCGAGTGTTTTGGTTGGACCTTTTATATTTTACAGGTTTTTCTGTATCATTTAAGCTGGAACAATGAAGATTGCAACCTCCTTAGTTTGGTTCATCAGGGATGAGGGGCTGTGACCAGACCACGTTATATAAAGCAGTCTGATTTCCCACTTGCTAACATCTTGTTTTACAGGACTGCTTTAAAACTTGCAATGTGTCTTTTCACAGCAGGCCTTTTAATTAATAATTAATAACCAAGTTCTGTCACAAAGTTTTCTAAAACCCTCTGTTTCTGAGAGAATTGTAAACCAGTAAACCAGTTACTCACTGCTTCTTCACTGTACAAACATTACTGTTTACTGACAACACCAGTGAAAACATGCCAGGGAAGTAACATTCCTACAGTGAAAAGTAGATACATTTCTTAGATGCACGTAAAGACAACAACATAACATTTTTAGCATGTCTGTTATTTTTTGATCAGGTTCAGATATTACCCACAGGAGCCCAGCAACATCTTATCAAAGTACATATGTCCAGAATGACTCTACACTTATTTCCTTCCTTCCTTCTTTGTTTGTTTGTTTTTTTCTGCATGAGAAATTACTCTGTGGACACAGCAGATTAGAGGAAGGATTAGATGGTAGACAAACACACAACAAAAGAAGGAACCTGAGTGCCACAAGGACCTGACATTAACTCCCACTGCTTCGTAAATGAACAGTAAATTGGGATCATTTTTCTAAGTAAAGTGACTCAAGGCTACTTGATCAAATCATACCAGAGGTGTGGACTCGAGTCAGACTCGAGTCATTAATTTTATGACTTTAGACTTGACTTGAAAAAATGTTCTAAGACTTGTGACTTGACTTGGACTTTTACACCAATGACTTGGGACTTGAATTGGACTTGAACCGGTTTACTTGAAAAGACTTGATATTTTACCCCAAATATAAAATTTAACATGCATATTATATAGAGATTGAAAATGTGACGTCATTCACGGGTAGAACCGCAAAGGATTCTGGGAACTCGTGGCAAGGGTACTAGCGCACGCAGGCTTTCAATTGAAATCAGTACTACAGCGATAAAAAGAAACACAAAAATGTCAAGAAGCGTTGTATTATTAACTGCAATAGCCGGTCGCATGACAGCCACGGGAAGCCGACGGGTAAAGAGATCGGTTGTTATCGGATTACGTCGTTGAAGAGAAATTGTTCGAGCCATGTTTCCGAAGTAACAAAGGCGACGGATGGCCTGGATTGCAGCCATTCAAAGACCAAATATAACGTCCCAGAACACTCCAGCTCACAGGTTAGTCTGCTCCAAGCATTTACACGAAGGTCAGTTTTTTTAGTAGTTAATACGTCATTTTCATAACATAATTGGTGATATAGGTTACAAGCAAGTCTGGCGCTGAACAGAAATTGTTGCGCTATGCTCCTTTGTTTATTGTGCATAAATAGTGAATTGTCCTGACATATATTGTGTTTCGCTTCTGTTATTATGGTACATTGACAAAAACATATACTTTTATTCACAGGATAAAACAGGTTTTTTGTATCACTAATTGCCCAGTACGATTACAGCATACAGTATTATTGTCACTGCTACATTTCTGTGATGCTACCAGAAATTATTTCCACTACTAATTAATTACCGTTGAGCTCAAAGGTCCTATTAATAAACGGTTAACGAATGTGTATTTATGACGACGATTTGTGAGACTGGTAAACTTATGATACGTACGATGGTCTTTCGTTCTACACGGTGCATTTCAAGGTCCTGACCCATCCGTCGGTAAACTGTACCTGGGCTTGTTGCAGTGACCTGAAGTTACTAAACTTCATGAGTGTATGCACTCACTCCAAGAACCGTATGATTATAAATATGCATATAAATATGCTACGATGAGATAGCTGACTTCATCTAACTAGCAAATGTTGTCCAGGCTACGTTGGTGATGCAGTTTTTTTAATGTGTATGATATTTTTGTCATGCGATTTTAAAGCCGGTCCTACAACCGCATCCAAGAATAACATGCAGCTTATCTCAGAACTGTCGGTGAAAATTATTCTTGGAGCTAGGTTTAATTGAGCTGCATTTTAAAGAGGTGCAATTTCACAATTTGTGTATATTTTCTAAGTTCACTATTTTGTCATGTGTTGAGAAAAACACAGATTTAAAAATTACATGGTCTAATATTTACATTTAGCATAACTGCAACATCTTTTTTCGTTTTTTTTAAAGACTCGAAAGGACTTGAAATTCAAAGTTTCAGACTTGTGACTTTACTCGGACTTTTACACCAGTGACTTGAGACTCGACTCTGACTTGCCTGACATTACTTGAGACTTGACTTGAGACTTGAGGATAAAGACTTGAGACTTACTTGAGACTTGCAAAACAATGACTTGGTCCCACCTCTGAATCATACTTTGTCAGGCGCAACAGCATTGCAGCTTAACAGCATTGCAATATAGAGCCAACTAATATCCAAAGTGTCACAATAAATGTGAATGTCATTTAAAAAAATACCAACCAACCTGTGCACTGTCTGGATTGACTACAAGAAAGCATATGGCTCGATGCCCCACACCTGGATCCTGGAATGCCTAGAACTTTACAAAATCAACAGGACCCTAAGAGCATTTATTAGGGACTCAATTGTGATGTGGCAAACAACACTAGAGGCCAATTTCAAGCCAAATGCACAAGTTACCATCAAGTGCGGGATCTGCCAAGGAGATGCTCTGTCCCTACTGCTGTTCTGCTTAGGCCTGAATCCCATTAGTTAGATCATTAACAAATGTCATTCGGATTGGAAAAGTGTAATTGGATGGCAACAAAGACAGAGAAGAACTGAGGGGATTGTGCTAGACATCGAGGACAGCTACAAGTACCTGGGAATCCCACAGGCAAATAGGAACCATGAAGACGCCGCTAGGAAAGCTGCAACCACCAAGTACCTGCAGAGGGTCAGACAAGTCCTGAGGAGTCAGCTGAATGTGAAGAACAAAATCCGGGCTATCAACACCTACGCCCTGCCCGTGATCAGCTACCCTGCTTTGATAATAAGTCGGCCAAAGGAGGAGATAGAAGCCACAGACATTGCTGCTGACCATGCATGGAGGGTTTCACCTGAGGTCTAACACCCTGAGACTGTATGCTAAACGGAAGTATGGAGGTCTCAAAAACTCAAAACTCTGTTCATGTATGAAACTCCTTAATTTTACTTTATTGCAAAGGCAAAGGAACATAGAAATTAGCCCATACCGCCACCCACCCCTTATTGATTGCCTACAGCTTAAGCATCCCTGTAGCTCAAACATTTCTTCTCACCCTTGACTCTGCTGAAACCACAACAAAACTACACTAGGCACTTCAGCTGCAAGTTGTAATGCTAGCTATACACCCCAAGAAGCAGTAGAAGAAGAAAAAAGTAAATGAAGAAAAACAAGAAGGGGAAAAATAGACACGTGTATACAGCAAACCTTGTTCTTGAACCGCACTCTACCTGTCACAGTATTACATGCATTAATTATATGATTTATTTAAAAAATACTTTTTACTTTTTACAATTTCACAAATGTTTTTCAAAGAGAAGTATGTAAACTAGCTGAATGTGCATATCGAAGCATGCAAAAGGAGATTATTTCTGATTGGATGACTTCCAAACATTTCTCCGCCTTTCTACACACCTGAATCAGTTCTGATGGATTGTGTCTGTCCAGAACACGTACATCTTCATTTTGTTTCCTTGATGAACATGTTAACACCCCAAAAAGGATCTTTGTCAAAAACTTGAAAATTATTGGTCAACAAAATTAACACCGATACAGTCATGATATGAGGCTTGTGGTTAAAAAAAAAAAAAAAAAAACTACTTCGTCTACTCCATTTGAGTTACTCTAGGTTCCTTAAGAAGTGCCAGTGTTGTCAGTCAGCCATTTCATGCTACAATCTCACAATCCTCTCATCCTGAATTTTTCACAGTTACAAAGTCACCTTTCAATGCCTCTTTCTGTACAATGTAGGAGCACTGTTGTGAAGCCATGTCAAAAAGATGACACAATTCTTTTATCCTCCTTTATCTTGGACAGTCCAAATCACATAGTGAATACTTGACATTAGATGAAATTTTGGCTGCGTAAAATGACCATGTGAAAAACTTTAAACACTTGAATTTTTCTGGGGTTGTTATATAGCCAGATAGCCAAAGCTTCTGACGCACTTTTTTTCTCTGACACCCTGTTATTGGCACACTGAGACATTGGATTGATTTCTGTACTACTCAAGGAGAATTCTTTTTTTTTTTTTTTCCAAGAGCCCAGTGTTCCTCAGAGATCTGACCAGACCATGTTCTCTGCTCAGGTTTTGTATTCACAGTAATGCTGTGATTAAATATTCAAAGAACAAGAGCAATATTAAGGACATGTACTTGTCCTTTGCCCAGTTTTGTGAAATGGTTTTGAATATCCAATCAAATTAGTCAAACATGGTGCACACCAGATAGATGTAATGCTCTACAGTCAAAATAGAGAGGGTGAAAGAAAATACAAAGAGGAGGGAAGATCTGACAATTGCACCAAAAGCAAGATGAGAGAGACAGACTGAATTCTTAAGTAGAAGGACATGAACATCCTATTTGGGCACAAAGCTGAGAGAACTGGTTGTCCCTTTAATAGAAAAATTCATAGTGGGAACTCAGACAATTTAGTTGATGAATTAGCTCAACAATAGATAGTAAGAAAGAACGAAAGACGCAGAGAGAAAAAAATATGGGATTAAATTAAAACAAACACAAACATGGAAAGTGGCAGATAGAAAAGGGGGGGGTGAAAATGAGAAGCCAAGTGACAACGTGACAGATGGAAACACTCACAGCTTCACAGCATGTCTCTATCACAATACAGAGAATAGTCAGCCCTTCCCTGTGGTGAAGCAGATCACAGCTGTAGATGAGTATCACTGACTACACTAGTTCTAAACATAGAATACTATACGAGCTACTGTAACTCGGGATTAAAATAGAAAGAAATCTCTCTCAAACACCCAAACACATAAACACTGTCCTTTTTTAAATAGATGTTCACATGCAAAACATTCACAGATGGAAAAAAAGTTCCAGAAACAGTTTCCCTAAATATGCTATGACTGTATAGATAATGAATAGCGCACAAAAAATGTTAAATCCTGCTAAAGACCTGCACAACCTAATTCTGAAATGCACGTCTTGTAATAATTTACTTGTAAATGAATTTCATTTGCATATCCAAAGAGGAAACAGACTAATTCCTGGGTGATGACCTAAAGAGAGTTACCAAAGAGGAAATGAGCATATAGTGGGTTCAAGGTTCACCTCCAAATTCCTGAAATGTCATTACAATTTTATGCTTTTTTGAATACATACTACATTCATTTACACCTCCTGAATATGCAATGTGCACCTGAAAGGCATGAAAACGTCCTAAAGAGATGCTCTGTCTTCATATTGTGAACGATCACACTGTAACTCACGTGCTCTGTTCTCCATCAGAACAATGTGATGTACCCACCCACAGTCACAGTTTTTGAGTGCACGTTAAGTGATCTTTCTGTATTACAAGTTATTGCATTTCAACTGTTTTGCACTCCCTGCTGAAAGCAGTCTCACAAAACAGAAACTGTGGACATGAAATCACCAAAATTTGAATCAATCCAAATCTATCAGTGTGACTAGTTGAATTGAATAGGCATGTCTATTCACTGAAAACTAATTACGTAGCACAGGTGCACATCCGTTGTCTGCATGTTCTCCACTATTGCAGTATCCTGAATAAGATTTCATCTTGAAAAATAAAAGAACATTTCAATCCAGCATGATTACAGAAGCTTTGATTGTCTTCACATCCTGCTGATTTAATTAGAAATCCTAATCAAAGAACTTGGAGTGAAACTAAATGAATTCAAATCAAAGAGCCACCAGGATGGAGGTCTTCTTCGAAAGATGAGTAGGCAGGAAGGAGCCTTAGCAAGCTATGCGTACGTACGTTCATGTGTGTATGTGTGTAATGCTGATATTATCCAAGACAATGAGGACAACTAGGCAACACACTTAAGTATGGACACACTTACTGTAATGGACAGTGGGCACAGGTTCACAAGACTTTGGCCTTACCTAAAACAAAAAGGACAAGAGGAGAGAAACTGTAAATGGACAAAAAGAAACAAGATGAAAATATTCCTTTTACAACATGCATTATGTGGCTGATTAGCTTTCAGTAGAGATATCACCAGATCTTTTTCTGCCGAGTCTGATCCCATACTTGTATTTACATAAATTTTGATTAAATATTTATGACACATTGACATAAGCCTATTTGGTGTTATACAGCTTATCCTGGCACAATGACTTAAGGTCTTGGACTGAAACTAAGTCTATCAGGTTAAGATATTGATTTGTTATGAATAAAAGTTTAGCAGGAGACGGCATGTTGCAAAATTGAAATGATCAACTGGCCTGATCCCCTACAGAGCAGACACACTGCTCTGTTAGAAATACAGAAAGAAGACAATCCACCGGGAGTCGTCCAGTGTTATTCTTTCCTCACTGACATTTAAATAGTGCTATTATCGAGCAGGGATAGTTTAAGTCTGCGATATTAGGACTTGTAGAAATCTTAAGTTGGATTTTTGCAAGGACGGTAGATCAGAAGTTAAAAACAAAAGGTTGGTGGTTTGATGTCAAATCCTGGCTTATGTTGATGTGATGCAATAAAAACAACAACAAAACTTAACCTAAGTTAAATTAATGTTAAGAAAACTAATTTGTTTTGTTCCATACACTAGTTAGAACAAGTTCACCAGTGTATGCAGCATGCATGCAGGCTAAGCCATCAGAATAGATTTAATGACGTCTTTGGGCAACTTTGGATTTGGGCTGTTGGCTGCACACTCAGTCGGTACTTATGAGATGTCCTGATTAATCAGGTAAATATTCTTAATTATCAATATGCAATAGATAATAATAATGTCTTGCTCAACATTCTACAGACAGTAGCAATAACTACCAACTAACTGTATGACTGTAGCAGTTTCTCACATCATTGTTGATGAATCTTTGACTCACTCTTCTGTGCAGCGTGGCTTCAGCTCATTAAAGCTCCATACATTTGTTGATGTACAGCTGGTCACTACAGTATTTCAATTAGGATGAGGTCTGAACTTTGAGCGGGCATATATTGCAACACCTTTTCTTTTTCAGCCGTTCTGCTGTAGAGTTGCTGCTATGCTTGCGATCACTGACCTGTAACACTACAAAATTAAGTTTTAGCCGTCAGATTGGTGCCCAGGTCCCATGGCTGCAAAACAAGCCCAAATCATTATCCTGCCATCACCTAGCTTGATAGTTGGTAGCTTGAAAGTGTCTGTGAAGGTTCTCAGTCATCCAGGTCATTGTAGTCTAAGGAGCTTGGAAAGAAAAGCAACTGAACTTAATGCTTTTCTTTCCACGCTCCTTAGATTAGTTGGAAGTGGGATTTTTTTGATGATGTTTGGTTTTTTCCAGATGTGGTGCTGTGTGTTATGGCCAAACATCTTCACTTTGGTCTCACTTACTGTTCCAGAAATCCAGGGGATTATTTTATTTTTTTAAGAGAAGAGGCTTCCTCCTGGCAGTCTTTCCAAACAAGCTAAACTTGTTAAATCTTTTTCTAAATGTACTTTCAAGAAATTTCAAATGTCACATGAGTAATGTAACTGAGTCCTGTAAAGTCTTAGATAAAGACCGAATTATGACGTTCCCTAAAAAATTACCCTTCACATCATTACTAAAGTTCTCATACAAATAATATTCATTCATTCATTTTATCCTCTAAGAACATTCCTCTGTGAAGGTTTTAGGGGTGGTAAAGAAAACATTTAAGAGGCTTAAGTTTCCCAAGTACAACAGAAAATGGCAGAAAGACAAAAGTGTAGGAGAAATGTTGGCAATTTATTTCATTACAGAAAGGATATGGACGTACGATAATGTTTGTGGTTGATTTCTCTGAGATGCACTCAAATGTCCCAGCAGACACCATGAATTTATAATGCCAGAGATGAAAGTGATTACATCTAAGTGAACAAAAATGTGACATTTCAGCGAGTGACTTGGGTCTGCTGCAACCTTTCATCAGCAGATAGTAGTGATCACGCACACACAAATGAAGCACAGTCTCACAATCTGCAGCAGTTGCTGTCATAGCAGAAAGGGATGATTATTGCTAGCATTACCTCCAATAATCATAAGCAAGTACATACAGCACCTATAAGCATGGATGTTTTTTAATCGTTTGATTAGACCAGGAAATGAAACCAAGGTTTCTTATGTTTTAATTTAGTTACCCTTTCTATAGCTTAAGGTTTTTCACTTCAGCTGTTTGTGAGAGATGAAAAGAAAACCCTGTCCTTTTTTGTGTAAGGATCGAGGCAAGACACTTGTTTCTTTGTGAATGTTTCTCCTCCCTTGGGGATTCATTTTTCAACAATCAGCTCGCACATGAGCCTCCACCAAGAGCCTTCTGGGAAACATGGGGTGAAGAAGAAAAAAAAATCTTCTCCCTAGATGCATAAACCTTTGATATATTGCTTGTGACACCTTGACACAGATTTAAAAAGACCTTTTTTATTACGAACACTATACCACCAGGAGTGGTGAAAACATCTAGCGTAACAAGAAAAAAAAAAATCACATGCTACTATATATTTCCGTTCCCTGACAGAGCTCGCTTTTTCAAAAAGACTTCTCAGGGTTCACAGACCTGCTTTACAATGCAAAGGAGGAGCCTTGAAGGCTGATGTCTGTTTTTGAAGCTGATTCGTCTTCATCAGGTGGAAAAGCCTGCCTGATGCAGGCTGGACTGCAGGCTTGCAGTTGTGTAAGGCCTTGTCATGATGAAAGAGTTTTAATAACACAGTACTGCACACAACAGTAATCACCGCATTACAGCAGCATAGGCTGGTAAGTTTCTTTCAGCCTTGGATTTTTATATTTCATGTAGACAAGAATGATTTCAACCTTTCTTGGTCAAGTAGGACTTTCCTTTTACTCCTATAGTTTTCCAGCTGCTGAGAAGTAAACACACACAGTAAAAGGTAACAAGATATTTTATAGAAACCGCCACATGTGATTTATTTATTTATTTTAAATAAAATGTTCTATCTGAAAATTGAGGCAAGCCCAGTGAAGATCAATACTTTTATTAACCTTGCTTCCAGTGAACCCGAACAACATATATGTAATATAAATCTCTGAAGGGGTTAAACAGAATGCATTCCTTGAAAACATGTTCTTTTATAAAGTTCCTCACATAAAAGAAACCAAGGCCGACGTGTTTGAGGTCAAATATCTAATTAAGTGCATTAAGTCTTCTTTTATTAAACATCCGGTGGTGGTTTTTAACCAGCGTTCACTGCACTTCTTACATACAAACTGTTTTCACAGGACACAATTATCCCAAAAAAATCACCTTGAACTGGTTTTAAACAGAGCCACACACACAAACACACACATATAGAGGAAATCCAGTCATTTCAGAAACTGAATTAAGTGCATGTTGTTAGATTTTGTTGTGTGTATTTCATTTTGTGTCATCTATTAACTATGTTGTACAGTGAATGCTTCCAGCTTCTCCAAATCCCGTCAACCTTGATATAGTAACTTAAGCCAAAGTTTTCTATTTAATTGTGAACGTGAGTTACAAATTGGAGGTTTAGGATATTTTACAAGAGAAATTAGACTGATTTATGAGACGAATTTAATAAACCTTTTTGCAGCTATAGCAGAATATTTAAAAAACAAACAAACATCAATAAAGTCACAGTGAAAGTGCGTTTATAATACTGCAGCCATCATAACTAGTTGGGAACTAAAGAAATACATTTCCTTGAGTGCGAAGAAGTTTCAGAGAGTGTTAATGGAAATCATGTTCACAAGGGAGGATCGCAGTACTCAGTGCTCAAGCAGCCTTACCCAGTGGTGGTAGCTGTTCTTGCCATTGTACTCGAGGAACTTATTTACTGCTTCAGAGAGTTCTAACTGTGGGTAAATGGTCTGAGGGAAAGCAATTCTGAATTTGACCCATTGAGGTCAACAAATTGATCTGGTCGCCCTTCTTCCATCTGTTCTCTTATAAGATGTTTCACTAAACAACATCAAGCATACCCTTCTTCTGCCATGAAGAACGCAAAGGCAGCAGCAGCTACATAGCATAGTTTATTTAAACAAACATGTTTAGAAGGCTCTTTATCTGTAAAATTCATTAGAGCATGCACAGCTACATGCTAACAAATTCAAATTATGACTGTGTTAAAAACAAAACTCTTAAGTATACTATAAATACAGCATCTTGTACTTCCTTTGAAGTCCTCAGTAGCCCACTCCTAATTGGAAATGGACAAAGCATTGAGATCAACTTTCTCTACTGCTATTGTACAGGAGACTCAGTGTACAGTGCTAATTTTCTTTCTATAAACACTGGGTCAATGCCATTACAGCTGTAGGTAAGACCTGTTGAGCACAGCACAAGCCTGTGGGAAATCAACTATCAACTTTTTAAGGATTTTAATTGGTTATTTCCATTGTAGAATTTCAAGCTGTATTTTGCTTCCCACTGTTTGCTCTGAATTTCAAAGTGAAAAAGATGAAGTTATAATGCTAGTAGTTTCTGAATTTCTGCCTTGTTTTGTCTTATTAAAATAATCTCAATGCCCACCAAGCTCATTGTTCTTCAAAAAACTCAGGATGAGCACTTTTTTTTCATACTTTTTGAGGGAATTTATAAATTATTGATGTATCTTCTCCATCTCAAAACAAACGACAGATGGGGATCGAATAGAATTTTTAAAACAATGAGAGCAGGTCAGTGTGGGCATTATTTTTAAGCTGAGAGACCAATGAACAGTTGAGTGTGAATGAAGCAGCTCGTGAAAATCTCTCTCCTGTGCCATTCTTAAACTATTATCATGCATCGAAAGCAGTGCCAACACTCTGAAACATGGCCCAACAAACAAGTAGAAGTAATGTTTTTATACTGTCAGCCAGTGCTGCTATCCATTTACTAACTAGATCTGCCATTGTAGTCATGACTGTGATTGGAGAGAAAGCGCTGTCGCACACTGATACCAGCAGACTAACGTGAACCTACTGAAAAGGCTACAACCTCATATCATATCTACAGTAGAGCCCTCATCACAACGAGACACACATACCTGGGAGCTACACTTGCCTTATCATTTGTGTGGTTTAACGTGAGCTGCACATAGTAACAACTAATGAGGGCAATCACAAAGCTAGTACAGAAGCGAATGCAGACGTGCAGATATATTTATACAACCAGCACCACAGTCACTGTACACAGGGGTGAGCACATTTTATAATCTCCTAGAGAAGCAGTTGTGTAATTAATTCAATAAACCCTTACACACACACACACACACACACACACACACACACACACACACACACACACACACACACACACTGTAGGAACTATAATCACTGTAATGACACCTATTCTACGAGGACCTACCAGAAGGTTTACTTTGGACTGGAATAAATTAAGGAGCCAGCTCGGTGCCTCGCTGTGATATTTATTAGAAATATAATCAGCAAGAGTTGACGGAGAAGAGATGAGGGTTTACATTAACATGCCAGTGTAAGATAATGTGCCAAAGTGCACTGTGACCAATTAGCATAATATTATTCTCTAGTTTCCAGAAATGCGTTCCCCTCTGTTTTGTCATTTATGTGCTTGACGAATTAGACAACCGGGACAGAGCACAGTAAACCGGCTTCAATTTGTTGTCTCTCTCCTTGACATATTTCATTTCTCTCTTTATTTTTTTTTGTCCCTATTTTTTTCCTCTTAAGGAAGCTATAAAATCAGATAAATATTAATGCCTCGCTAAAAAAACAAAACAAAACAAAAAACATTTATCACATTCACATGTAGATTGTCTGTAAGAAGTAAACTTGTTAAAGATGGAGATAGCATAAAAGCGACAGAGACCGTCGAACCTCTGGCTGACTCACAGAAGCCTAATGGCTGTTTTTCTTCAAAGAGGTACAGTGAGTGTTTATAGCTTTCACGTCTTCTCTCCTCTTTTTTGAGGGGGATACCAACAGAGACAAAGTTTGCTTACAGAAACTGCCTCATGATAATACAAATTAATTTCACTGAACGCCCGCACAAACATTTGCAGATAGTTGTGTTTGCACAGGAGGGAAAACAAGCAGGGAAAGGAACAGAGGCGCAATCAAGTTAATTATTATTGTTAGTTGTGTCAAAAAATTTGAAAAACACAAAAAATCACACAAGGTCATCTAGTCAAATTTGTGATCCCCAACTGTGGCCATTAAGAACAGTCTAGAACTACAGGTTTTGCTTGAGTTAAACACAACAGCAGGTTCAGCTAATTAGTTTCTTCCATCTGACTGAGGGAGAGTGCTGGGATTCACAGTGTTTGGCTTTAATTACACTAAAGTCACTGGTATATTACCCATAGCAAATTCACTACAAAAGAGAAATACAGCATATACACACAACATACATTTATGGGGTATGTTGTTTTTTGTTGTTATGCCTTAAATGCAATAACTACTTTTTCGCAATCTTTGGAAATAGAAGCTGAACTACTATTACACGTTATAAATCGCAGTGTTGAAGTATTTATATTCATTACTTAAATGGCCAAAGCACACTCATCACCATCATCAATCAAAATGGAGAAAAAAATTTGCTGTCCTGACTTACAAATGTAATGGGGAATTTGAAGTAGACCACCTTGCTTCAGAGACTGTTTTCAGCCTTGCAATTAACCTAAAGCTGGGTCAGGATCTATGCCTTCCTGGCTTTTTATTGATGTTGTTCTCTGTGCATTTGGAATAGCATTAATATCTGCCTGCATAAATTAAGCAAAATAGGACATTCAGACAAACTAGGTAAATCTTCTGTAAGTCCTTCCACAGCTACATGAAAAATCTAAGAAAAAATGGTCTTTCCTTTGGCAAACTTCTGCCAGATGCTAGCCTTCAATTTAGTCTGTTCTGTGTAGGTGGAGGAGCTGAACCTCCAGAGTGGTTTCCATACGCCCGATGTATTTTTTTCACCATCTGCTTGAAAAGAATACTAATGACAGAAACACATAAAAAATAATGAACATTAAAGAGGCATTGATTGAATTTTCTATATATAATCATGTATTTATAACATTTTTGTTGAACATTTTGTTCAACTCTTTATTGCTATTGAGATGTCAAAGTGGCTAACCGGGGATAAAAACAATACCAAGGTCACTCATACTGTGTACAGAGTGGTCAGTTGTGCTCATGCTGATAGCAAGGGGACACATTGAAGATAACGACTTTGTTGAAGTTTGGAGCTGAGAGGCAGTAAAGGCTGGATAATGTTGTCTGACATTAATTCAGCATGCTAATTTGGCTTTGCATTGCTAAAGAGCAAGTGAGTGGGTTTGATGTCAAACGCAAGTATGAAAGCTTTATGCATGCATATGCATTACACAAAGCATGCTTGACTTATTTTTATTTGTGTGGACATATATATATATATA
>NW_024582645.1:92347-126816 GCF_018398535.1 Haplochromis burtoni | reverse complement strand
TATATATATATATATATTGCATTTTTGCTGTTGCAGTTTAAATAAGCATATCAATATTCCAGAGAGAAATTGTTTCAGCGGAATAAAAACTGTGCTTGAAAGTGTGAGATCTTATATTTCAGATAATTACTGTTTCCTTGTGATTTGTATGCAAACATACATGGGGTTATTTGGAACGTCCACTTCTTTATATTAACATATTTCTGATCTGTCAATTATATTCAGTAGGTATCACACCCCAAAAAATTACTTCAAGTGTTCATGCACATGTACAAGAGGGAGAGCACTGAGAGCATGGAGAATGCAGAAATGGACAGATGAAAGTCAAAGCAGTGGACTGGCAGTGCACATAAAACTGAGCTTTAGAAGAGGCCAGAGAGCGATCATCAACCCACTGAACATCACTTCAGTGCGCCACTACCCACAGACTTCACCAACTAATTACCCACAGTCACAGCTAGAAGCAGCAGCAACAAGGTTGTCATTTAGCTGATACTGAAAGTTTCTCCGTGACACATTAAAGTAACAGCATCACAGAGGTAAGCTGTCATATCCTGCTTGCAAATTGATGTTATTGACAGTGATCTAGTATTACATTGATGACTCACCTACCAAATTAATTCATGACTACGTCACGGGAATGAATGAATAAATAAATAGATGAATAAGGAAAGCAGTTTTGGTGTAATTCGTTGTCAGGGTTTCACTCATAGGGAAAACAAGAGGAGTTTGTCAGTGAACGCAACATTTTAAGTGCCCATCTTGCAAGGAAGTCACACATGTAGCAATGTCCACTTTTGGCTTTACGGTACTAAACACACACACACACACATACACACACAGTACACAATACAATGTCAGTATAGTTATTATGGATGACAACAAAGACTTTAGAAATAAATAAATAAAAACTAAAACTAAAATTGTTTAATCTCTATTTATTGAAAATCAAAACAAATAAATACAGAGTTTTGGCAGAGTCAAAATTCTTTTCATTTTTTCACAAGCTGGAATAATTCAACAGCTCGGAACAGCATCAATCTGAGTATAAACGAATGAACAGTTGCTTTCAAAAACACATTTTTCTTAGATTAATTAAAAAAAAAATCAAAGATATAACCTGGCAAAGCAGTTTTACCTTAGAGAGTAGATCTTAGGTTTAAACCTTTCTGTGTGGAGTGTTAGTGTTTTTGCTATACCCCCATTGGTTCTTGCAAGATACTCTTCACTTCATACACACATATACACTTCATAGATATGCTTGTTAGCTTTACTGTTAGCTTAGCTGTTAGTTTGTTAGCTTAACTGGATATTCTAAATTGAATGCAGGTGTGCTAGTCTGGTGTACCCAGACTCTCACCCTATGACAGCTCAAATGTGAACTGAGTTGAGTTAGCTTTTTATGTTAAGCAACACAATTTGTGTTGCATTTGTCTTATGTATTGTCATATGTCTTTGTGAGCAGTGTAAAGATGAATACCACCAGTTGGTTTTGTCCCAGTGTAGTTACTGATCTTTAAATAGAGTTGCATGTATTTCCCATTGGAGTCCATTACACTGTTGCATGA
Source organism: Haplochromis burtoni (assembly GCF_018398535.1). Taxonomy (NCBI): domain Eukaryota; kingdom Metazoa; phylum Chordata; class Actinopteri; order Cichliformes; family Cichlidae; genus Haplochromis; species Haplochromis burtoni. The sequence goes on along the minus strand of NW_024582645.1, from coordinate 125,248 downwards.
ATAAAGCCTGAAGTCAACAGCTCAGTGGCCATGAACAGAGCAAAGCTCTCAACATGAGAATGACTTTGTAAATACAGGGATTACTGCAGCCAAAGCTTAACACAGCCATGTCTGATAGTGGAAGTACACAGCTTGAGATCAATGGAGCAAAAAGAATCTTGTTATTCAGTGACAGCACTGCATATCTCCGGAGGCTGAAACGCAAACACACTATGGATAATTTCTGACTGAACAGAATACTATGCTTTTGTATTGAGTATGAGTTGTTGCTTTTTGTGTGAGAGAGGATAAACAATTACCATTTAGATTACATTTTGACAAAGAAGATACTGATTACATGAGACCCCCTCCCCCCCTTATTTATTTCTCTGTAATTAAGGCTATAGGGAAACAAGATGGTGTTCCTGCAGCATGCACAATGTAGAATTAATCATGTCTCATTAGTCCTGTGGTATTAATTGTAGAGTCATCACTACTTTTTGTTTAAAACAACTGTGGTAGAGCAAAGGAGAAACCATAATGGGATTTGGGAAGCAAAATAACAAAAAGTAAGTCAGTCCAAGGCCCAGCTGAGCCCCCAGCACTTTAATCACATAAGCACATTCTCATAAGAACACTCATTTTAAGAGGACAATAATGAGCACTAATTAGATTTTTGAGCGGCAACCATTGAAAGAGACTTAACTGAAACTGCTGCTCTTCTCTTACTTAAAAATGCTAATTTAGCGACATAATACTGCTCGGCTTGACTAAGCTATCTTCCTTTGTGAGTTAGTAATATACAGAGCAGAAGAGCCACCAGAGAGGTTTGTATTATGTACAGAAACTACTGAAAGGCCTATTTTATTAAAAGAAAAGCACTGATGAGCCCAGCAGGAATCAGAAGTCAACAGAGTAACCCAGTGAACTGAAAAAACAAGAGCCTGCAAGACAGAGAAAGAAGGGGTGGAGGTGACTGTAGCTGCATGGCCACTGGTACTACTGTTTTCTTGTGCTCCTTCTTTGTGTTGTTCCTGTCTACTGAAATTGCTACATGACAACTGCAGTCTTCTGTTCACTATGTCTGCTGGGTGCACCAGCAGTCCTACAGGACCTTGGCCCTGATTAGCCATCTTTGGCATCTGGTATTGGGTGTAGGTATAGGTATGTCTAATCCATATGTGGCACAAATGTTCCCGTAAACTATCCCAGCCATTTGGTTGTGAGTCTCAGTGTATGCTGTTACAGCTTTTATTCTCCTGTCTGTATGGATTGGGTGCTTAGGACCTGTTCTTGTGCTCCTATAATCAGAGTGTCTGTGCTTTGACCTGGCGTTTTCTAGTCACTAGTAGGATTTCTTGATGTCAGCCACCTTGTCTATGTGTCAAAGGCACATCGCCTCCAGACACAGACTCCTCGTTCCTCATCACTGGCTGTCTTCAGCGGGCTGGGAAACCATTGGAGCAGTTTATTCATGGATGCCCTGTGTTTACTCTCGGATTATGGCTCTGACCTTCTTGCATCTTCATCACTGATCCTATCAGCCTTTGGGATGCCCAATTACATGAAGCTGTCCCGAATGTTCATTATCTGCCTTCTATCAGCTCCACCCTGGAGGCTTACTGGATCACCTTCCCTCTCTTGCAACCAATCGGCAATACTTATCCAGTCTGAATATGATTCCAGTATCCTCACTGTAGATCCTGGTGAGGTGATTTATGGCTTTGATGCCATCCATGTACAGGAAGTGATTGATGGTCGCTGGTAGAGCTGGTTATTGAGGCATAGGTTTTCTCGTAGCCAAGTAGTCAGGCAGAGCTGTCAAGTCTTAATCCGGTTGTACTTGCTCTATCAACCAGTAGCTAGGACTTTGAGCCTGGAGTTATTCCAATGCCTCAGCTTTGTTACAATGATGCTTGAGAAGAGCTTCCATGTTGTGAAGTCAGGTAATTGGCTGGTAGTTTGATGGTGTTACACCCTTGTGCCTTCTCGTGAATCCTTTATCCTTTATGATCAGGATTATTCTACCCTGCATCATGCAATTGGGATGATTACATGCTGCTTGAATCTCTTTTATTTGTGCTGTGAGGCATTTAGAGATTCAGAGTGCTATTAGCTTTTTTTAATAAATTGATGTGGATCATGACAGGTGCTGCTGTTTTCCAGCTCTTTATTCTGGAGATGTGTTGTTGGATGTCTGCCATTTGGTTTTTGATTCGTTCTTGTTCTGGGAGGTTGCAGCAGTTTGGTCTTTTGTATTAGTGTTGTGTGATGTCTGTTTCTCCGAGATGTTCTCTTAAACCTAGTGGTCAGATATATGTTTATAGAGACTCTGTTATGGACTCCTTATTCTACCTTATAATAAACCAGGATATGTCTCTCATGGCAGTGAGCTCCTAGGTGCTTCTTTGTCAGTGTGGAGGTTAGTTGTCTGCCATTCCACGTTCATTACAAATAACCTCTCTCACGGGGTTGGCTGAGAAAATAGCATTCCATTAATTCCAAGTCTCATATATATATATATATATATATGAGTGTATGGTCCTAAATACTGAGGGCCACATTCTTCCACAGTATCAGTATTATTGGGTTGTTCACACAATCCCTAAATGACACCTTTGAGATCAACTTCTTCCATTAAGCCAGAGTAGAGTCAGCCAAGTGTATCAAGCTTCTCAGCTCTTCCTGACTGAAACCTCTGAACCTCAACACATTCCCACGAGTTTTCCTTCATCTGTGCCTACAGCTTATCATATTAGTCAGCTTCAAGGTGTATTTCAGTCTTTGTGCAATAGAAATGTCCTTCAGCAGGTGGCTGAACAAGATATCAGGACATAAAGGGACCTAAAAATCAGCTGCATAAATTCCATCTCATTACACAGCCTCAGAAAAAATACCTCTGATCTTTCCCATGGGGTCACTAAGACTCAAACCATTCTGAGGCTTTTAGTAGATGCAGATATGGTAGGAATTTTAAAGTCCTATGTTGCCTCATTCGTCGAGTTAGCCCATTCACAAACTTGGGTGACCTGCTGCTCACCTGCCCCAGCAGGGTGACTATAATAACCCATCAATCTTTTATGCCTGAGTGGTAAGAAAGGCACCTATAGTATACGAAAAGGGAGTCATGCTCTTGGAATATGTGCAAACTGTGTACTAGCATTGTCTCAGAAATAAAGCAGGACCATCTACATAGTGAATCCACAGGACAACTTTCCATTTCCCCTCAGTGCATCTTAAATCAATTTGATCCATTAAAAGATTGTTTCTAGATTACGTTTGTATCTTTTTGCTTTGCATGGAAGAGTTAAAACTTTTTCAGTGGTTTTAGGAAGGGATCGCGAACTCGTGTATTGATTTTAACAGCGGAATTTTGTTTGCTTTTAATGAAGGAATGCCGAAATAAAGGTTTAAAGATCACCAGTTTCAGGGGTTTCCATTTTAAACTATACAAACTGCCACTAAATGTGAAGGACTACAAACTGACTAGGTAGTGTGACTAGGTTAAATATAGGCTGGCCAAAACCAGGAACCTATATCGCATTATATATAAATAAGGGTCAAATCACAGGTTGCGAACCTGAAAACTTACTTGTTCACACCAGCAACTGACTCTGACATCTGGGTGGGCAAAATCTCCCAAGCCAATTAGCTTAATAAATCCGTTATTTCTCTGTCTCAATCAGTTTGCAAACATTCAGGAAGCAGCTCCTTATTTTAGCCACTCTAATCATTACTTTCAGTGCTTAAAATGAGCCCCTGGAAACAGGTCATATCGGCAGTAATTAATTAACAATTCACTTGAATACAGTCCAAAATATTATTTTCAATTTTTATTTTTGCCAAGACCAGCCTGTCCTTTATTAAAGACTGTTTATGATGCAAAAAAATACAACTTTGTATCACTGCTGTACAGCCACTACAGCATTTTACATTCTAGGCACTACTCTAGCATAATTACTTTGTGCTCTTGTAATTGATGAAATGCCCCACCCATAGAGCAGTGGACAGTCAGAATAAATCATCCACTGCAATGCAGTTACAGAGCTAGAGAATTTAGCCATTTATCCAAACCAAAGCTTTTTATAGTTGAAACCAGATCTACGAGTGCAGTCTCTACCATCCTCATGTTCCCTCATAATGTTCTTTTCTGGAGGATTTTGACTCTGTACTGTGCTTTCTTCCAAATCATCTCCATACATCACAGGGAATGACTCATTGAAGAGTGATTAGTTGTTTCTCTATGATGGCTATGACTTCCAAATGGCAGAGATCAGGGCCATTAGACTTTATCATCTCTAAAGGTAACAGTGAACTGCAGAGGACTTTGTCTTTAGCTTCATTTTGTATATGGTTTATGACAAAGTGACTAACTTTCAAGCTTGCAAGGTTATTTTTTCACTTCACCGCACTACTATACAATGTAATATCTTAATATACATTTTGCTAGTGCATGATTTATATGCCTTAAACTAATTAAAACTAAAAAAGTTTGAGGTTTGAAGTTAATATAACTTCAAGTAGAAGTTTTAGCACACTGTTTGTTCTTTCAGAGTTGCCTCTTATGACATTTAAACCTAAAGAATGTATGAAGGCACACATTCATAAACATAAAGTCTGCATGGTTCCATCTATGCCTGTTTTCAAAGGTCACACACAATGAATTACATGATTGAAGATTATTACACGTTTTAAAATGCATCACTTTTTGAAATGTTGTGCCCTTTTCTCTCCACTTCTCACTCATCCTTGTGATCACATAATTTAAATGGTGCAGTTTTGTATTGTTCATGTGTTATGCATTACAATATGCTGGATGTCAGCCTTCTAATTGTTTGGACATATAACACTGCAGGCGGATGCAGTGCATGATAGATGTCAGCCACCTATAATTCTGTGGAGACTTTGCACAGTGCTCCTACACTCCTAACTCACATGTCTCGCAACTTTCGAAATACAGCATACATTCCTTTATTAGTTAAAATAGAAGGATCAAAAGCTAATTTTGTTCTTAATATTTTACTGTGTAGTTAGGAGAAATCAGAAGACATCGGTACACCTGACCCTGATTAAAGTCATTCTGTCTAAATAAAGGCCCCTTCAAAAATATTCATTTCTATTGCTTGTGCTGTGCAATAACAGTTTCCTGAAGAGTACTCGCAAGACCCAGCTGAACTTTGACCGCTGTGTACTGCGGCACACCTTCGCTAAACGAAGCCTACAGCTGCTCTAAGTTCAACCAAATAACAGAAAACTTTCTGGCCATAACCGAACTTTTTGACACAGTTGACACAGAACCTTTGAGTAAGTCATTCCTTTCTATGGCTCTGACGACCTCGGGAGGAAAGCAGTATTGTGGAAACGACATACTCTTTGAAATGACAGGGAGCAGGCGCATCTAGTACAGGCGCTCTAGTAGAGCGGCCTCAAAAAAACCTGACATACAAGCAGTATGTCAGGTTTTTTTAAGGCTGCATAGAATAATATTAACGATAACAGAAACTTTATAAAAACTGACCTAATGAAAATTTGGTCTTATTTGACCTTGAAGGACAGGTCTGGGATCCAAATTACGTGCTATTTAGAATCCACATATATAATATTTTATACAAATATATGTTGCCAATACACACAATAAGAAACATAGTTTTAAATAGCTCTATATGTGTAGCTCTATATAGCAATACTATCATGTCAACCTTCAGTGCAATCATTGACCTTGAAGGAAAGGTAAGAGGTCAAATGTGACATACTGTACTTTCTATATGTTTACGATACACACCACACTTGTATGAATCTTAGTTTCAAAGTTCTAATGCTTTCTCTAAAACTTTGAATAGTACATCATTATATTGACGCTGAATACCTTGGCAGATTCAAGCCAAACTTTAATGGATTGGTTAATATGACCTCTACTACTCCACTTCAAAGTTTTATCAGAATTAATTAGCCTTTCAATCTGTCGTGTTTAAAGACAGAAAGAATGACATCCACAAATAGCTAAAAACCACATAACCATGTTGGCTAATGTAATAAATGACACATCATTTATCCAATATGTGCTTAAGGCATGTGGCTGATAGCCAGAATATATCGTACAACAAAAAAAAGCAGAGCTCTGTTTAAAAACAACCTTTTTTTCAACATAGTTAATTGTTACACTGCATGAAAATGGCAAGAATGTCCTGGGATTGAATCCACCATCAGCCAGGTCGTTTGTGTGTGGCGTTTGCATGATGTCCTCATGTCTGCATGGGTTCTCTCTGGGTACTCCAGCTTCCTTCCACAGCCCATTGACATGCATGGGGTTACCTTAATTGGGGAATCTAAATTGACTGTAGTTGTAAGTGTGAATTTTTTTCTCTCTCTGTTTTTGTACACCACTTTGCATGTAATTATTAGTTCTTCCAGAGTGTATCTTTTGACCGGTCTTTGAACGGTGTGCTGCAGATGGCTGCCACTGCATGGGTCTGGTTCTGCCAGAAGTTTCTTCCTGTTAAAAGGGAGCTTTTCCTTCCCACTGTTGCCAAGTGCTTACTCATAGAAGGTCATCTGATTGTTAGGCTTTCTCTGTATTATTGTAAGGTAACCTTACAATATAAAGAATATGGAGAAAACTGTTGTTGTAGGTTGTCGCTATATAAATAATTAAATTTATAACTCTAATAAACTGAACTGAATTTAACTGAATCTTGGCCCTGTGATATACTGGCAGTTTATCTAGGTCGTAGTCCTGTCTCACTCTGTTATTTAACACAAAAAGTGTATTTGGTGGAAATCTGAGCTATTTATGGAGTTTTCAGTTTGCCTAAGTATCACTGAATGTATTTATTTGCATAACAATAAAATAAATAAGGGTAGAGAAGATATTTTCACCCAATGGGCTTTACAGATGATTTTATTTTACCTGTTACATATCTAGCAAATCTTACTAAAGGGCCCTCTAGCTGGGGTAGGGTTTGTCTTAAATAACTATAAGAAAATGCATTCTAAGACGTGTTCTCCAAATGTTCTGTGCAGCATTTTTCGTGATGGGATACTTGGTAGTTCAGGACGTTGTGTTGCCTGTCTATGGACCCTCCAGGGTGATGAACCTCAGTGGGTAATGACAGTGCATGCTGGGTGTTTCATTACCCTGAACCTGCTTAGACATTTGGGCTTGGCACTGCCGGACATAAAGCCTGTTAGCTTTTGGCCAAGTGGGCATTCTGTTTACCTTGAGCAGACCACACATTCACTGTTACATGATGATATCCAAATAATTATAGGTGGAAATTTCGACAACTAAGAGTCCTTTTTATATACTGCTTATACTGTTTATAACTGCTTTTGGACTGCTTTTTTAAAATAGAACTCAATGCGTTCAACCTGTTCATATAAATGAGCTTATGAAGGACATAAGAGACAAATAATTCTCAATGTCACATGTTTTTTTTGAACACACATTTAAATGATCAATGAATGTAAAATACGTCTTTTTTTGAGTAACCACTAAAGCTGCTGACATTATTTCTGAGCCAAAGTACACGCTCAAGTCTTCAAAGGGCAGCAAAGTCAATCAAAATACAACTGCAGTTGCACACAAAGCCCTGCGATAAGTTCCTATCTGAATATTGTAATGTTTCTGTACACTGCTGCATTTCATTGAATCCCAATGTCAAAATTCACTACAGAGTAAGATGGAAATAAAAATAAGAGAATTTTATGTATCTAAATAGAAGTTAAATTAATAAAGTATATGTAGGATTCTGACTGGGTTGATAATGCAATTTCATATGTTGCTTTTGTGGTGCAGGAAGCCAAATCACTCTACTTAGAAGGTGTGCATTTCTCTGTTGTTTATACAGTATATTCAATTATTTTGCAAAGTTCAATTTTGAAGCCTCTGTTTTAACAATATGACCAGACTAATGACTCCATATTTAAAAGAGAGTAAAGTTCAACATACTCACCTAATGTGATCAAACTTGGTTAGGAACTTGTATCTGTACAGTGGGGCAAAAAAGTATTTAGTCAGCCACCGATTGTGCAAGTTCCCCCACCTAAAATGATGACAGAGGTCAGTAATTTGCACCAGAGGTACACTTCAACTGTGAGAGACAGAATGTGAAAAAAAAAAATCCATGAATCCACATGGTAGGATTTGTAAAGAATTTATTCGTAAATCAGGGTGGAAAATAAGTATTTGGTCAATAACAAAAATACAACTCAATACTTTGTAACATAACCTTTGTTGGCAATAACAGAGGTCAAACGTTTACTATAGGTCTTTACCAGGTTTGCACACACAGTAGCTGGTATTTTGGCCCATTCCTCCATGCAGATCTTCTCGAGAGCAGTGATGCTTTTGGGGCTGTCGCCGAGCAACACGGACTTTCAACTCCCGCACAGATCATGGGGTTGAGGTCTGGAGACTGGCTAGGCCACTCCAGGACTTTCAAATGCTTCTTACGGAGCCACTCCTTTGTTGCCCGGGCGGTGTGTTTTGGATCATTGTCATGTTGGAAGACCCAGCCTCGTTTCATCTTCAAAGTTCTCACTGATGGAAGGAGGTTTTGGCTCAAAATCTCACGATACATGGCCCCATTCATTCTGTCCTTAACACGGATCAGTCGTCCTGTCCCCTTGGCAGAAAAACAGCCCCATAGCATGATGTTTCCACCCCCATGCTTCACAGTAGGTATGGTGTTCTTGGGATGCAACTCAGTATTCTTCTTCCTCCAAACACGACGAGTTGAGTTTATACCAAAAAGTTCTACTTTGGTTTCATCTGACCACATGACATTCTCCCAATCCTCTGCTGTATCATCCATGTGCTCTCTGGCAAACTTCAGACGGGCCTGGACATGCACTGGCTTCAGCAGCGGAACACGTCTGGCACTGCGGGATTTGATTCCCTGCCGTTGTAGTGTGTTACTGATGGTGACCTTTGTTACTTTGGTCCCAGCTCTCTGCAGGTCATTCACCAGGTCCCCCCGTGTGGTTCTGGGATCTTTGCTCACCGTTCTCATGATCATTTTGACCCCACGGGATGAGATCTTGCGTGGAGCCCCAGATCGAGGGAGATTATCAGTGGTCTTGTATGTCTTCCATTTTCTGATGATTGCTCCCACAGTTGATTTTTTCACACCAAGCTGCTTGCCTATTGTAGATTCACTCTTCCCAGTCTGGTGCAGGTCTACAATACTTTTCCTGGTGTCCTTCGAAAGCTCTTTGGTCTTGGCCATGGCAGAGTTTGGAGTCTGACTGTTTGAGGCTGTGGACAGGTGTCTTTTACTACAGATGATGAGTTCAAACAGGTGCCATTCATACAGGTAACGACAGAAAAGCTTCTTACTGTTAGGTGTGGCTGTGTGCAGACAGGAAAAGGACCCAAGGTGCAGACTCCAGAGACAGACGTGAACTCAAAAAAGGCTTTTAATTAGGTACTCAAAAATATAACATAACTGAAAAAGCTCAAAACAAACTTAAACCAGAGAAATGACCGAACACACAGAAAGTAAACGGTAGATCGCGACACAGGACACCAAGAAACACAGGGCTTAAATACACAGAGGGAGCAATCAGGGAATGGGTAACAGGAGGGAAACACAGCTGGGGCAAATCAGGCCTAACGAGACAAGGGGGAAGCAAAACCAGACACATTAACATCAGACATGGACTTTCAAAGTAAAACAGGAAACATAACACAGACTCACGGGCAGGCACTATAACAAAAGGGAACAGAGACGTGGGAACAGGGCAGACACAAACACTGACTGAACACGGGGATATAGGAACTTAAGATACACATAGACACGAACTAGACAAGGGGATGCAGGTGATAGGGGAGACAGAGCAACTAAAGAAGACAGAGACATAAGCCATTAGATAGAACTCAAAGAAACCAAAAACTAGACAGTATAAATAATATAAACTCAAAAGCCCTGGGTCGACGACCCAGGCATCCTAACAGTACCCCCCCCTTAAGGGCTGGCTTCCAGACAGCCCAAACCAAAACATCAAAAAAACAAAAACAACCCAACCAGGGTGGGCGGCGGGGGAAACAGGATGGAGGGCTCGAAACAAAACAAGGAGCCAGAAACAACAAAACAAAAAAGCGCAAACACTGGAGCCCGGAAAACAACAGAACAAAACACAGAAACAAAGTCCAAAACAACAGCACCAAGGCCCAGGCAAAGTCCAAAAGCAAACAAACAAAAAAGTTCACGAAAGGCGCAGAGGCCCAGGCAATAGTCTCAAAAAAGTTCAGGGGGCCGGCCCGGAGGCTGACGGCACAACAGTCCAAACCCGGGTAGGTCAGGGGGGCGGCCCGGAGGCTGATGGTCCAAGAGCCCAGAAAACAGTTCAGGAGGCCGGCCAGGCAGAAGGCCCCGGTGGCGATGGAGCAGGTCAGGAGGTCGGCCGGGCGGGAGGCACTGGCGGAGGAGTAGTTCAGGGGGCCGTCCATGACGGCAACGACGTCCAGTCATCGGCCGGACAGGACGAGCAGGACGAGCAGGAACAGACAGATTGGAGACCTCAGGGGCAGGAAAAACTGAACCCTCGGAGGCCGGACCAGGCGTAGCAGAAGCCGAGGCAGAGGCTAATGGCGGCTGGATGGGCTCCTCGGGCCCTCCAGCTGAGGTGGCGTGAGACTGAACGGGCTCCTCGGGCCCTCCAGCAGGAAGAGACGGCTGAAGCGACTCCTCGGAGCCCTCCAGCGAGGACAGGGGCTGAAGCGATCCTCGGACCCTCCAGCGGAGACAGGTGGCTGAAGCGATCTCCTCGGACCCTCCAGCGGAGACGTGGCTGAAGCGACTCCTCGGGCCCTCCAGCGGAGACGTGGCTGAAGCTCCTCGGACCCTCCAGCGGAGACAGGTGGCTGAAGCGGTCCTCGGACCCTCCAGCGGAGACAGGTGGCTGAAGCGATTCCTCGGACCCTCCAGCGGAGACAGGGCTGAACGGTTCCTCGGACCCTCCAGCGGAGACAGTAGGCTGAAGCGGCTCCTCGGAGCCCCCAGCGTGACAGGGTGAGGCTGAAGCGGTTCCTCGGACCCTCCAGCGGAGACAGGTGGCTGAAGCGTCCTCGGACCCTCCAGCGGAGACAGGTGGCTGAAGCGGTTCCTCGGACCCTCCAGCGGAGACAGGTGGCTGAAGCTCCTCGGACCCTCCAGCGGAGACAGGTAGGCTGAACGGTGCCTCGGACCCTCCAGCGGAGACAGGTGACTGAGCAAACAACTGAGGCGGAAACTGAGCAGGTGACTGAGCCGACAGGTGAGCTAATGTCTGAGCTATGGAGAGAAGTCTAATATGTATCGACTGTTGTAAAGATGGTAGTAACGGTGCGTGAGGTGGTGGATTAGCATATGGTTGGGCTAGGTTGTCTGAGCCTACGGATCCTACAGAAAACTGCTGGACGGGCTCACCTGAGCCTCCAGCGAGGTCAGAAACATGTGCAGGTACCTGCCGGACACCAGCCACTCCCACCCGAGGAGAAGGTACGGGTGCAGGAGCTAACTGGATCCCGGTCATCCTCACCCTGGGAGCCGGGGCAGGCACAGTCAACGGCTGGGCAGCTGCTGTCTCCACCCGAGGAACTGGTACAGGTGCCGCGACAGGCAGAGGCTCAGCCAGCCTAGACACCTGAGCAGGGACCAGCTGGACCTCAGTCTCCCTCACCTGAAGCACTGAAACAGGTGCAGGGGAATGCTTGGCCCGAGCTGCCCTGGGAGCAGGAACACAATGGTGCGAAGGAGCAGGCTCAGGAAATACAGACTCCTCTACAATGTTTTTGAACTTCCTACCACCACCACGTCTAACAGTCTTAATAGTCTCAGTCTTGTCTTAGCAGTGTTCAAATGATTGTTCTTTTCCAGCTCAGAGGAACGAAAGCGATCATAACTCACCACCGGGAGTTGCTCCGCAGAAAAAGAGTGGTGACGGTGTGAGCGTCGCCTCCTCCGGGAAGCGGGGGGTGGCAAACTGGGCTGTAAATCCTCCAACGGACCGGGCTGCGAAGAGGAATCAGAGAGTTTATGAAGCTCAGAACGCTGCAGTCCCAAAAACAGAGCAAAGGACTGCAGTGGAGTGAGTCTAACGTCCGGCGTCACGTAATCCTTCTTCCTCCGCCGCTTAACCCTCTTGTCGGACTGGTAATCCAGGGGTGAAGGCGGAGGTGTAGCGACTGGAGAGAAGGAGCACGTGCTCAACCTGATCGCCCGAGGCATAGATACTGGCTCGGCCGTAGCCATGGCAGTTTGGAGGCTGCGGGGCCCTCCCAAAGCCAAACGTGACCCATAGAAGGGTGACTGGAGCTCCTGGGCATGCTCAGCTTCCCCCCTCATGATCTCCTTGAGGAAGACAGAAACTGCGGGTCGCTGATACCACACGGAGTCTGCTGGGTCCATGTTCTGGTCGCGATCTTCTGTTAGGTGTGGCTGTGTGCAGACAGGAAAAGGACCCAAGGTGCAGACTCCAGAGACAGACGTGAACTCAAAAAAGGCTTTTAATTAGGTACTCAAAAATATAACATAACTGAAAAAGCTCAAAACAAACTTAAACCAGAGAAATGACCGAACACACAGAAAGTAAACGGTAGATCGCAACACGGACCCCAAGAAACACAGGGCTTAAATACACAGAGGGAGCAATCAGGGAATGGGTAACAGGAGGGAAACACAGCTGGGGCAAATCAGGCCTAACGAGACAAGGGGGAAGCAAAACCAGACACATTAACATCAGACATGGACTTTCAAAGTAAAACAGGAAACATAACACAGACTCACGGGCAGGCACTATAACAAAGGGAACAGAGACGTGGGAACAGGGCAGACACAAACACTGACTGAACACGGGGATATAGGAACTTAAGATACACATAGACACGAACTAGACAAGGGGATGCAGGTGATAGGGGAGAGAGAGCAACTAAAGAAGACAGAGACATAAGCCATTAGATAGAACTCAAAGAAACCAAAAACTAGACAGTATAAATAATATAAACTCAAAAGCCCTGGGTCGACGACCCAGGCATCCTAACACTTACAGAAGACATTACAGGTCTGTGAGAGCCAGAGATTTTCCTTGTTTGAGGTGACCAAATACTTATTTTCCACCCTAATTTATGAATAAATTCTTTACAAATCCTACCATGTGAATTCATGGATTTTTTTTCCACATTCTGTCTCTCACAGTTGAAGTGTACCTCTGGTGCAAATTACTGACCTCTGTCATCATTTTAAGTGGGGGAACTTGCACAATCGGTGGCTGACTAAATACTTTTTTGCCCCACTGTAGGTGCATCACACATATAAAGCACTAGAATCACACCCAAGAAACATATCACCCTCAATGAGTGGATTTGTTAGGACTATTAAAAGCAGAGTAAGCAATATTACTTGCAACAAATATGCTACATGCTACCATGGTCAAGAGGTTGATTTTAGTAACTTAAGCCTAGCAGACAACTCATGGTTGTAATGCACTTTGGTGGTTAGCAGTGTCTACTCACACAAGAAGGTCCTGGGTTTAACTTCACTGGCTCGCTGTAACCTTTCAATGTGTTTCTTTCTTTCATGAAGTTAGGCATTTTAAGGAAGTCTATAGTGACAAATTCTCTTTTGTAGTCAACCTCCGGGAGCTGACCAAAAAATTGTATTTTTCTATGTTTGCGTTCTCTTTCAGGCCCACAGGTCCCTGCTTAGGGTTAGCCTCTCTCCAAGCTGCAGCTGTTTCACCACTTTTTTGCTTTCTTTTCAGTGCTTTGATTATAATTTCATACAAGCTAACTGAAGCAAAAAGTAGGTGTATTTTGTTGAGAAACTGAAAGGAAGATCAAGGTAGATCTCACCAAAGTTTCTGCACTGAGCAAAATAAGACTGAGAAAAATACTACAGGCCAAAAGTGCCCATATGAAGATGAGTTAATATGGTGTCTGGCAGAGCAATATATTCCTAAATTGGTTTTGCATTTAAAGTGAAAGACAGAAGAATAAAGGAACCAAAAAAAAAAAAGTATGGGATAAGAGGTTAAAGAGGGTGGGGTGGGCTTAGACTATGACTGACTGATTAAAATGACATTCAATGTGTCAGATAAGGTGCTGTAGGGAGATTTTATATCCTCTCCTCACACAGACTGTTCCTAATGGAAAGGATTTATAAGTCTAATATAGACCACTGGACCTCTGGAATGGCATTTTAGATGGCTCAGCTTAAGTATATGTTAAATAGAACGAAGTGAGGAATAGGGTGGGTGGAATTTCTTATGTTTAAACCCAAGAGGCAGAATCTATTTTTATCACTGTATAAATGGCAGCCTAAAGTTGATATACACAGGTAATGCATGACACAAGGCAGTCTCCCCTTGTGTGTATTAGTGTTAGTTTATTTAAACATCCTGGCATGTTAATTGCACATAACTTATGTGAAGCAAACACACTAAAATATTGTCATAATCAGAGTGAAAATACTTTGACGGGTGATTTGTTTGGGACAGTGCAGTCCACTGTCACCTTATTCACAGCACACAGGTAGACACTAACAGTGTACTTTAATGTGATCTGACTGTCAAGAAGCCACTAGAGGACATGAGCAGTCAGTGAAAGTCCAGTCATCACTCTTACAAATAGAGTAGGCAAAAAAACACCTCTCAGCATAATGTAATATCATGCAACACCCAGTGGTTCAAAGCAACCAAGAATATGTACACAACTGCAAGTTTAGAGTACTTTTACAGAATTTCAGCTTATGCTTATACACCTGCAGAAGTAGGAGAAAAATATCCGTACACAAAACACAGTATGTGTTGTCACTCATTCTTAATATGTTTTTCCTAATGAACTAGACTTGACGTGACCAATTTCAGAGGAACACTTTCTTTCTTTCTTTCTTTCTTTCTTTCTTTCTTTCTTTCTTTCTTTCTTTCTTTCTTTCTTTCTTTCTTTCTTTCTTTCTTTCTTTGTTAAGACACTTAACAATGATCTATGACTAAAAAAGGCACCAAAACAAATAGATGAACGGGTGGTGTGTCTATACACAATACTCACCAAAGAACCAGTCTTAAATTTTACCTTTAGACACTTTGTTACAAAAAGCCTGTTGCAAAAGCTGGAACAAAGCCAAAGACCACACAGTTTGATAGGAAGGAATAGTATTATTGAAACAAGAAGGAAATTCCCAAAGACTTATTATGTGAAAACCTGATCTGTCTTTATATGATGTGAGCTAAGTCCTTTAAAAATTTAAGGAAAATGGACAAGTAGGGACACAAGAAGTGTCAGGCCTAAAAACAGTCTACTATTTCATCCAGAAGAACAGTATATGTAAAGCATGTTTTTAAGAAACAGGACAGGCCTGACACAGAGTCTGACAGATCCAGCTGGCCCGTCAGTTGTTCTATCTACTGTTTACTGAAACCTCAGTGAGAAAAGGCTATGATATGCAAAGTTAAGCAATAACTCAGTGGCAAAAGGTCTTATGGAGACATGAATCCAAATTCCTCATTCTCATCAATATGTAGGAGAGCGGTCCAACAGTGAGTGTGTACAGCTACAGCTAGTAAAGCATGGTGAAGTCCTCCGCCATGGCTCGAAGCTACATTTCAGTCAGTGGTGTCCGAGATCTTGTTAAAATTGATGGAAGTATAAATGCAGGAAAAAAACCCATCAGGTTTGGATCCACCATGCTTCAGCATCCGGAAAGTGTCCGATTGGCAAAGGCTTCATTTTTCCCCATTACAATGATCCCAAATACAGTGTGAATGGTTAGAAAAACATCTAATAGAACACAATGAGTCATTGATTGGCCACCCAGACCCGTACCGCAACATTATTGAAATAGTGTGCAATTATCTAGACAAAAAAATGGAGCAAGAGGAAGCCAACATCCAAATAAGAGCTCTGAGCTTTCCTTATGACGCCCGCAGAAGTGTTCTTGGAGATTATTTGAAGAAATTACATGAAACTTTGTCCAAAAGCGTTCAGGATGTGCTGTATTGACCTAACTCAGCATTTTAACAACTTCCAAATTTCCTATGCTTAATATACCAATCTTTATATGTCATGTATCTACAAATTATTATTAACTAAAGACTAGGATAAAAAAACAATAATAATACTTTCATTTCATTATAGGCCCAAATTATAGAAATGTGGATGTTTGAAATGGGTGAGAATAGAACACGCATACACAGAGTCAACACACTGACATACAGCGCGGTTAATCCCGAGCTGTGTGTCAGCTGGCATTTTCTATTCTAGAGGGAAATGGTCTGTGACAGACATTACTGCAGCACACACACTCTGAATAGGAAAGTAGTTCATGTTTCTATACTGGAGACACATTCAAGGTTACACTGCACTATTAACACTCAGAAGAAAAAGGATTACAGAGCAAAAAAGGCAGATAGATAGATAGATAGATAGATAGATAGATAGATAGATAGATAGATAGATAGATAGATAGATAGATAGATAGAGTTGTCAAATGAGGACTGGCAGTACATCAAATAATAGCACATTCAGCTAACAGACTGCTAATCAGTAGATTTCTTAGTATTGCATAAGAAAAGAGTAGGGTAGTAGGGGTTTTGGCAAGAGATGACTTCCTAGTCATTACAACAAGCCTTGCATCCTAATGTGCACCAGTGTTGAAACAAAAGACCTTCAGCGCCATACTAAGGAATTAAAAGTCTAGCCAAATGTGCCTCCTTAGTTCACACAGCAACAGAATCTGAAAACCAGACTATCCATTAGCCACATTTCTATGCAAATGACAGTCCAACACCTAGACAGAAAACAGCATATTTCAAATTGCTTCAAAAGCAATTTATATGCCCCTCCGTGCATCACCACCATACACATGCCAGATGTATGCGTATTTAATTGTGTTTTTTTTTCTACTGATAAAGATAAATCCCTCATCTTTAATTTAGAATTGCAAATACTGCTTAGTGAAAGAAACAGGCATGACTGCACTCATTTGTGACTAACCATTGAAAAGTGAAATGGTCCTCAACTAAATGATGACAGCAGGTTGTGAGAACAAGTTGCTAGAAGTCAGACTTGTTTTGTGGCTGAGTACCTAAAGTTTATGATAGATTCGGTAAGCTAATTGACCAATTAAATAAAGACTTAAATATACAAAAAGGACTTCTCATCCAATTAGTATTTTATTTAAAACGATCTGGCAAAAAGAAGAAGAGCCTTCCATTAAACTGTGATGAACAGTTCTATATAAAAAGTAGTGTTTGTGCTGAATTCAAAGTAGCATGCCACAGTATTTGTTATTGTTTGGTGCCAAAACCAACTGTCTTTTGTGCGGTAGTAAGATGAACAGTAGAACCTGGAGGAGGAAAATTGACACTTTTTAATGATAATTTACCAAAGGAAAACTTCTAAAGAGCATGTAACACTGATGGCACTAAACTAGGGTTTATCAATAAGACTATGCCTTTACTTTGCTTTTGTCCTTCATGTTTGACTCCATGAAGGACAAAAGACACCAATAAGCGATTCCTTTTATGCTACAGAAGATCTATAATAGAAAATTTAAACCAATTCGCTACAATGCAGTGCATGTTCAGGAATTCAGAATTCACCGCCAACAGAACTGCAAGAACAAAAAACAAAAAAAGTTTCCCCTAACTTTACTACTTATTATTTACAGCACTGCATGTGCATTTAACAGCTGGTTAGAAAGTGAAAACAAGGAGTGTTATCTCAACTGTTCTATTTGTATTAATACTGGAGCTGTATCTAACACAGCAGTACTTTTCAGCCATGATTAAAGCAGGCGACTCCTCTGTAGTCCTTGTCATAAATCACTAATGTCACCAACTGGGAGACTCATGTGGATGTTTTCATTTCTTTACCCACTTGGCTGCATGGATTTACAGCCTGAGCAGACTTGACATGAACACAGCACTATCCAGTCATTGATTAGAATTGGTGTCATTGAACAAAACAGCTGCCACTGCAATGCTCATCAGCACTCATCACTCTTCAGATGTGTATTTGCAGAAGCAAATCTGATAACATTATTAGGCTTTACCATGTATGGTTTTAGAAACATTGAGCCATGTGTATGCAATAGTTTCTGAATATTACTAACCGATAATAAAGAAGCCACTGAAAAGAAATGGATGACACCTGAATTTCATATAATCGTGGCAAACTGTTGACACAACCTTTGATGGTGCCACAACAATTGCTTCCCTGCCTCACTTTGATCCACCCTTATTGTCTTCACTACCCACTTGTTATTCTCTACAATTTGCATTTGTCACTGAAAGAAATAGAATAACAGCATGCAGATAGCTGGCCAGCTTTTTCAGCCTGTTGTTTAGAAGTACTATCTGATCACTGATAATTTCCTGGTTTAACTACGGGAGTGGAAAAACTCAATCTCAATTTAATGACTGGAAGTGTGTTAAGGAGCATTCACACTAGGCAACAAATGTCTTCTGTGAGGTTTCACTGCCTGCATGGATGATTGAGCCACTGTGGACACTGGTTCCAAAGTCAATGCGAAGTTAAACTACATCACTTGGCAATTTCACACTACACAGCTCTGTGTTTGTAATAGCCTGTGTTTGAAATGACCAACAGTCAATAGTTGTCCATTCACCATTCATCAGGGCTTCCTTTTAATCCAGGCCAACAAGAAATACAAGCTTGTGTTTTCTTTTTATATGCATATATATAAATTGGACATATAGATGGCTTGAGATAACACTTTTGGGCCTACACTCACTTGTTCAAAGTACTTAAAATATCTTTTCTATACCAGATTTCTGCATATACAAACCATAGATACTGTAGGATCTGTATAAGAGGTCTGCAATCCTCCCTGTGCAGCATATGCTTACGAGTGAACGAGTCTATCCTTAGATGGGGAAGAAGGATTCCTACAAGCAAAGGAAAAACTACATGTGGAAGATAATGACTCCTGCAGCTGCCAGAATAGCTTCACTCAGTTAGTTTGATTCATTGATAAGAAAGGCAATATGTCAGGTAAGAGAATAGTTTGTGTTCAAGGTGAATGACCATGTGTTGATAATAGATTTTTCAAATGATATTATGCTACAGGCCAATGGAGGAAATACTTCCAGTTAAGCAAAGAACCTAAACGTCTGACATCCAAGTCTGTTTAAGGAATTCAATGTAAATTAATTTCAGCTCACATTGGCCAAATTCAAAAAAGGATCCTACTTATGTTATGTTGGAATAAATGATAAGAGAGCTGGCATTGCTGTTTTGATATCAAATCTGTCACATCGGCTAAACTTTCTGCAGTAGCTAACATTATACAAATGCTTAATTTACCATTACATAACTAACTTTCACGTTAGTTACCCGATAGTAGCTACTGTGGGGTATGCAAGCGTCCTCATATCTCAATCTGTGTGTAAATAAAAGGAAATATCATCATCACCGAATGAGTGATTTACACATAGTTATTTGTCAAGTGTTGTGCAGTTCTACTGGACAACACTACAATCAATTGGGGAATAGACAAAGAGGGATTCAAAGAAATAAAACCGTGAATGGTTTTTGTGAAAATAGTCTGAGAGAGGGAATAGCACCAGGCCAGGGCCACAGGAGAGATATTGGCTTGACACCACCATAAATCATGAAATCGTGGCCTGCTGAGCTAAAGAAAACAAACATTGACATGTGCAGCATATGAAGACAGCCATGGAGAAGTGTTAATACATCACAAGCATAAATATAAATAAATCATAGCCAGCAGATCTACCAAATCACCACTTTATTTTTTAGACACGTGTGACAGTATAACTCAATAAAACAGCAATAGATCCCTTAATCATTGAGTTTTTGGAGGTTTTGCAGATATTGTGAGGGTTCATTCAATTATGTTCTCATTTCTGAGGCCATAGCAAGAGAAGATATTCAATTTGTTAGACTCCTACTGAAGTATCTCAAATATTGCAGTTGGGTATTTATATTACTCTATTTAATTTTATTTTACTTTACTTCTTAACAAATAGGCTATCAGAGATGCTACTCAGCATAACAGATGGGTCCAAGGTGAGCTGAAAAAGACACAAGGCGATTTCCCTTTGGTGAAAATAAAAATGTTAAACTGATTATGAAAATATTTTTTTTTATCTGTGCAGCATTAATGTGCGGCTTTCATGACAAAATTTTAAAACATTCAAAAAAGCATATTGAACAGTGCTAAAAACAGTGCTACACAACATTTTACTTAAATAACACACCTCAGAAGTCAAAGAGGGCTAAATTTGCACAGTTAAGAGTGCCTTTATTTGAAGATGAGCAAGTCCAGCTTTTCTGTCTGTTGCTCTGTATCTAACCTGCTGTTACAGCTGGGGCTCCTGGGCTAAAACAGGCATCATTAAGCTTCTTGGTAGCCTTTACCTGTGATGACACAATTGTATGATGGAACGGTGCTAAAAAAAAGACATTTACTATTTTACACATACAGAATAAAGTGGAGTGCTTGTCTAACTACACTGGCATTTTAATCTCTAAGTACAGGAAAAGCAGACGCAATCAAGTGCATATGCCAATTATAAAATCTCCTCTTTCTTTCACAGCCTGTATATTAAGATTCACTCATCTCATTCTCTGTCCTCCAGAGAGTGTGGACCAATAGCTGTGCATTCATCCCACTAGAGGACATCTCACCTAGGAATGCACAGGCCTGACTCTGGTCCACTAAGCTCTGAATTAATCCCTGCCTCTTTCACCCTACTGAGAAATCAAGTTAAGCAGTACTAGATCCAAACTGGATCAAAGATAATGGAGTTTATTCTTGTTATTTTTATCAGCACTTTCTGGAACCCTTCGTCTATTTCGGTCTATTAGATCCCTCTATGGTTGCTTCTAGGGTGGCACAGGAATTTTGAGTTTAAGTACCGGTAGCAAAAAAATGTTATAAAAACATTATAAGGTCCATAATCTGGAAAGCCCCACCACACCCCACATTTAAGATAAGATAAGATAAGATAGAACTTTATTAATCCCTCGGGTGGGTTCCTCTGGGAAATTCGATTTCCAAAAAAAGCACAGCAACGACCGAAGTTACAGATATAAATACAGAGACAAATATAAATAAAATATACAAAGGGGATAAATAGAATAAATAGGAATAAAAAATAAAAATACAAGTGAATTGCACATTTCAAGTATTTTGCGGTTTATTGAGGGTTATAACTCATGTGATCTTTTGATATTTCTTTTTAATCTAGAACCAAATCAGGTCAAGGCTTCACTCATTTTCCATGTGTTAAAAATTACAGTATCAACAATCTCAGCACTGTGTTTATGACCATCCCAAAGATAGCATTCAGCTCAGAGCACTTTGCCAGTGTAATTACAGAGTAGTTAGCTTGTATATATAAAGAGTGCTCTTGGTAATGTGGAGACATAAAAGAAAGAAAGAAGAAAGAAAGAAGCTGATTATAGAAACTAATGCTATAGATGCTAACTACAGAGCTGGGCAAAATAATAATAAAAATTCAAGTAATGAGGTTATAAATCAATACTCTTGAAGAGCTGCATGCATTCAGCTGTGGGTCAGATAGGCTGGGAACCACAGTGGTATTTTTACAAATAGCCATTAAAGCACTTAACTGACAACCAAAAGTTCCAAAAGTCATTAGCACCAGAGTGCAACGGCCACACAGTATGTGTACATCTGTAAAAGAAACAGTTTTACATTGCAGCATTCAGAGGGAGTGCTACTGAGTGGATATGGTGTGTTGGTAGCATTAGACCAATTTTGCTCCACTTTGTAATTAATTTTCACACTTGATGGCAAGAAATGTCTCCCACACCCTGAGTAAAAAAGAAGAAGAAAACAAATCTCAGCAAATCACTATACCCATATCATGATGTGGAACATGGATAGTTAACTAAAACAGAAGTTCAACAATAAAGTCACAAGTCAGTAATAACCTAGAGACATGAATCTGTTTCCATAAAGAGGTTATGAACTCATTACCTGAGTAGTAGCTGGGCATGGACAAGTACTTAAATGGAAAAAGAAAAGGGGGTTAGGGGAAGGCTTGCAATTTGATATTAAAAAAGACTGTGAATACTTTATTTTAGTGTCCAATAAATAAAAAAACATAAATATTAGAGTTTTTCTATTCTTAAAAATAAAGAGATTGGAAAGGTCTATGCCATCAACATTATTAGAAGATATAAAATTTATTTTACGTTGAATTTAATGTTTTTCTTTTTTCAAAAAAGCTTAAAAAACTACTTTAACTTTAACAAGCATGTAGGATTGTGTCAAAACAGAAAGACGATTGGAGCTATTTAACACAAGTGCTGCCAATATTATTGATCACCTAATGTCAGCTTCACATTAACACAACTAGCAAAATGTACACGGAAAACATCTTAATCTGTTAAACCAGTCAGACATATAACATCAGGGCTTTCTATCCAACCAACACTCAAAATAACAGTTGAACATTTAGTTTAGCAGCAGCTCCCTTCTAAAATGCAGCAGCCATGTACCTGCTGTAGCTTTTAAGCTGTGCTTACACTTAATAACCACCTCAGTCTAGAAAATCCGTAATACATTATGTTTTTGACACTGATTCAGTGTCATGCAACACAACTCTGGGGTTTTTGCTTTCAAAAATGGTTTTCCAGGCTTTTTTTTTTTGTATTTGACAAAATGAAGCCAAGCCAGCTTTATTTACAGAGTGCATTGAAACAGCAAGTGCTGACCAAAGTGCTTAATATTATGGTGCAATACTTGATAACTGGGTGGCATAGCTGATGAAGATTGGTTCTGATTCTGGAGGATACGGTCTGTGAGCGATATGGTATCAAATTTTTGGCCAAATTAATCACAAGATGGATTAAAAAAAATAGTAGCTGTACCTAGAGGTATTATTCACATATGTAAAAAGAAAAAGCTCTGCCCTAATATCTCATCTACTTTATCGCTGTTCCAATCTCACGTCTTACCTTGGTCTCCATCACAGTTTTATTAAAGATAATCAAATTGGAAAGTGTTTTTGTTTTTGGATGAAAAACTGGTTCAAAGCAACTTACATCAAACACATTGTAGGACATCCTACCATACTAAATTTGTAGCTATGCATGTTCATGTGAATGTTCCTTCTTTAAATCAAAGACATTTCTGATCTCAACTCAGCTTTGATAGAATATGAGCTCTGTGCAGTCCACAGCCTCCTGAGCCAAGCAATGACTGACACACTTTTTGCTTCTGAGAGCTCATTTGGCACCGTGGAACATGCATGTCCCAATGGTGTAATGTCCCCAGGGCAATTCTACTGTGGTGTGAGCGGATTTGTGCGGCTGTGTGTGTGTGTGTGTGTGTGTGTGTGCGCGTGTGTGTGTGAGAGAGAGAGAGAGAGAGAGAGAAGCAAATGAATGACTCTTAACAGAAGAAATAATCCCATTTGAATGTGAAGCTTATATTAAAGAAGTGAAAAACTGTCATTTTCGGTCTAAAATCGATATAAGGAGATGGATTTATTTAGAATGTATTCTTTTTTAATTTTAATCTTCTTGTTCTTTTGGTTTCTCCCTTTAGGGGTTGGCACAGTGGATCACCTGCTTCCATCTCACCTCATCTCCTCCTCCTCCACCAACTCCAAGTAATACATCCATGTGGTCTTCCTCTTAATGAGATGGTAATTATATTATTTGGTACCAAAATTAAGCATCATGTTATAACTTTAATAATTATTAAAAAGCATACATAGATACACAGATAAACCAAGCAAAATGCAAACCCTGGCCATCGTTTCGTCTGCACACAAAGAACGAGCTGTTGACCAAAGAGCATGAATGAGCCAAATTGTGTGGCAGACCTGGTGTCAAGACCATGAAATCGTCTCTATAATAAATGACTCAACATTAAAGCATACTTATACACTTGAAAACATTGAAAGTATTTTCAAGATTAGAAACATAAATAAACGCCACACTTAGTAGATTGGGGCCTCTGATCATCTAATTTAAATCACAAGAGGATTTCACTCCCCTTTGCTGAAATTACTCAATCAATCACTTCCTCTCCCTCTCTTCTTGAGAGCAATAAAGGAAAGTCATTCCTTATTCAGTGTAGCTTAAGATATAAAAGGCTGTTGTAATGAGTTATTAACACATTCGTAATGGACACCATGAAAACATCAAACACTCAGTCAGTCACCTTTGATCAGAATACATCATCTGAAGAATCTCCCCCAGATTAACATCCATTTTGTGTAGTGAACTGAAAATAGGGAGTTATAAAAATTACTGCTCTAAAAAGCCCAATTTAAATACATTATGTTCAATGTATATTAGATCTTTTTTAATGGATAGACAACTGCTTAGTTATGATAAAGTATTGTTCTAGATACAGCGAGACATGCCCTCTGCTGCCTCTGGTACACCTATTCGTATGAGCTACAGAAACCTGAAGCTTTTAATATCAGCCTGATTCATTCGTAGATGGAACACTGTAAAGTATGTAAGCTTGTGCAAGTTGATCACAGTACTGAAACTACTATCTGATATGATGATCACAGGTTAAACTCTTGTGTTGTTTGTTTTTTTTTGCATTGCCTTTTAAAGCAATACAGTATGTAGAGTCACACAGCTTCAACCAGGTGAGGTGGCTATAAATGTGATGTGTCAGAACTCTAATATTTCTTCTAACCAAACCTGTAATATGAAGTGTTTCGTTTGTCTGTATTATCTGCAAAGGATGGTTTAGGGATCCTTCTATACAATCATGCCATTTTTTGATATAGCCGTGCATTTTAATCTTCTCGTTCACTGCCACATTCCCATCTGCCAAATTATTCCAACATTCCTACATTCACAGTTCTGGATCCCCATGTTTGAGCAAAAAACCTTCTGGCTACATAAATATGTATACTTGTCTTTGGAGTGTGGGAAGAAATCACACGTGGGAAAGGGAAGCCCTAGCTGACCAAAAGTATTGAGGCAGGAACAAGAACATTCTCATTGATGAATCAAATGATATTAAAGGAATAAGAGTTTAGAATAATAAAGACTATAGTTCTGGTCTTTAAATTTTATTCTATGATTACGACTGCACTGACACTCATGGTAATGTTACCTGAATACAAGTCTATAGAATAGAATTAGTCTAACAATCGCCTCATAACTATGGTAAAAAAAATCCAATCTTCTAAAGCGGTAGCCATCATATCACTAAACCAACGCTAATTGAACATCAGGCTCAAAGGACTGATTTATTACGTGCTGCAGATAATCGTGTATGCCTTCCAGCTTGTGTATTTTTGTGTATATAAAGATATGGCAGTTTACGTGATTATGACCCTGTCTCTATATCCACTAACTGCCTTGTACAGATTTATCTCATTCATCCACTAGCTAAAAAAATAAATAAATCAGTTTCAAAATAAACAGTGGTAAACAAAATGAATTACACCAGCAGCCCTGCACACAACCTGAAGGCATTTACAGCAGACACGTAATTACATTTATCAAAAAGTGTACGCAGATTGTGATTGCTTTATTCCTCCGCATGGCCACGGGCTCTACATATCTAGACAAGGACTGTGTCACACTTTACTAAAATGCAGCATTCAAACCAAGTGCTTTGGGACTGTGATTAAAAACGTCTATCCCAGTAGTGTTTTTAAGGAAAATTACCTTTGTTATTCTTTGTATGCATGAGGCTGTAATTAGACTTGTTTTCACCAATACTCAGCATTAGAGTGCAGTGAGGAAATGAAAACACACAATGCCTTCTTTACACCCTTTAAACAACTCTTCAGTTGTTCCAGATGAAACACTGAAATCTTTATTCATTTTGATCTTGACACTCCTGACCTATAACTCTTCTGTTCGGTCGTCTTTTTGATTAAATCTTTTTTACTGCTGTAAATGTAAACGTACAACAGCTACAGCAGCTATTCCCCCAAAATACACACTAAAATTGAATGGATCTGATGTTAGTTGTAACAAAAACCAGATAATCTGAAATTCCTCTCTTCACACTTCACTAGTTTGCAAGTCAAATCCTTACATGGTTCTTTGGCAGAGGGAAGAAAAATCTGAAGTCATTATCTTCACATCATTATCCTGCTGTGAAACATCTGGGATCTTAAATTGACCAAGATGACATGCAATTAATATTCAAGTTAAAAGTGCTGCTTTCTAAATCAAGGAGTTTCACTTTTCCTCCAATCATCTAAAAGACTAATTTAACATTAAATCCTCTTTTTTAAAAATCTGTAATCTGGTCCTGTTTTAGATTCCTAATGAGAACAGAAGTACTGCTAATCTTTTGACCAGTAAATAAATAAATAAATAAAATCTGTCCTCTGTGAAATTCTGCCTGTGATAAATGGTGTAAACCTTAATAATGTTATTTTAAACTATCAATTTATTTAAACTTAGATTGTCTGAAACCACTTTAACCACACATTACAACATTTACATCTTAACTGATTCACTTAAACACTTTGTACAATTTCCAAACCATCTCCGTCACTCGCAAGCTGCTATCACAGCCAACCTACCACACTGGAGTTCAAAACCTTAGAAGCTTTTATTTTAGAAATGAAACTGTCCCGATTCGCGTTTTTGAGGAAAAGACAAACGACTGCAAAGTCCCAGTAAGGTGCATCAAAACAAGGATTTTATTGAAACACATATGGGGGGAAGTCGAGCACAATCACTCAAACAGCGTCGATCTTCCCCGGACAATGCTTGGGGTGTAATATTTACACAGTAATAATAATGATCATGAATAGTAACAGTAAAATAATATTTCACCCCGACAAAACACATTCAAGTCTCCCGCCACTTCAAGGGGCTTTCTTAATAGCACCTCTTTGGCTCTCATGATGTTTCAAGGTAGAGACCAAGTTCACATTACTCTTGAAAAATTAAGAAACCATTCATATTTGTTTGATGAATGGTATTTGATGATAATCCCTTATGAGAAAACTAAGCTATATTGGAAAATCCATCTGTGTGTCTGTGTGATGAAAGAGAGCAAGGGCAAGAGCAATCTGTAGCAAGAAAGAAAAATAAACGTTACACACTAGGCAGCCAGAGGAAACGACACAAGTAATAATTGATATTCACCTTTACGAGGTGACTATTAATATAACATCTCTCCATGAAGAGAGGTAGCAGTAGGAGCCGACACATAGTTCCCCATTGCATTTCTGGAAGATTTACATCTGATCCCCATTAGATAGCCTGGCATATAATTCTGATACTGTTAAAATGCATATGATATTTGATCCATTTGTTTCCTAATTTTGCTAAAATGTGTCACTTGTACTCTCATATTCTTGCAGATTTCAATTGCATTGATGCATGAATCCAATATTATATATTTTCCAGTATTTGAACTGGATATTTCTGCGTTTAAAAGCCTCAATGGATGTATCAGTGACAATTAGTTCTACCGTATGTTGTTTACTACACCAAATATCACCAGCAGTGCACAGGTCACTACCAGGAGAGCTAACATGGCAGTTAGGAAGCTAACGGTAAAGTTCAAAGGTCCTAGATACCAGCTACACTGACATGTTTTACTTTTGCCATAGTTTTATAATTAAACAAAAAAATGTGGTCACAAAGGTCTCTCTCGTGTATAAGTCAAGCATGATGTTGCCTTACGCAGAAGAAATGATTCTCAGTCTATTCCTCAGAAGAATACGGCTTATTAATTTAACACCGGTATTAATCAGGGTGTTTTTGTTTTTTTTAAGCGAGGAGATTAAATGGCTAAACCTGTGATTAGTAGACAAGCCGCTTTACAAACCGATGCAGAGCTGCCCACAGCGCAAATAAATGTACTCTAATGGATCATTTATTTTGTTATCCTTGATGTTGTTGTGGAACCTCAGAATTGGTTACAGAGACAAATTGATTTGCGCTTTCCTAAAGGTGGTGGTGTTGGGGGTTAGTAACATTTATTTTCACCTAATTAGTCCGCCTTTAGAAAGCTCTTCCAATGAGAAGTCATCTTAAATTAGCATGAAGTACTGTTAGAGGAAGACAGAGGAGATGGCACTGCGACCTATGTGATTACAATGCAAATAATAAACCAGCATACACGTACACTCTACAATAAAGAAAATGCAAACAGATATGAACAAAGCCGAACAACAAAGAAAACTAAAACAAATGTCTCTCATACTGCAAACTTAAGCCTAAATGTGAGTTTAATTTTTGCTCAGAATGATTAATGCTGTCCCTCTGCAGCTTGGTTAGACTCAAAATCACAGGCAGAAAATACTCCGTGTGCTGTAGTCCCCTAATAATTACAGATGGATCTTTTAGCCATGGCCAACATTGTCAGAAAAGCTAAATTTATTGGCCATGGCTTTTGTGTGTAATTTGCCTCCAGTCACCTGCAGTGTAGTGAATCTGTGTTAGTGAGCAGGCAGAATGAGAATCAAGTTATAATCTGTGGAGAGAAAATCGCTGTCAGCCTTCGTCTGAATGAGAAATAAGCAACTTCAACACAAAAAACACAAAAGCACATATTTGATTGTCTAAAGAGTTTTACATGCGGCATGTCCAGAGGCTTGACAGAACAGTGAAAGTCATTTCGGCACAGCAAATTCCTCTTAATACTTTATCAGCCATGCCTTTTCATTGAACTCAGCCTGGTTTCAGCCACCCATTTAAGTTAGGGTAACAATCCTGGTGGATATGAGGGTCAGCACAGCAACTAACTGTAATTTTGCTGGCCTGTGTTAAATGTAGTGAAGTGGAGTTGGGTTAATAAGGTCACTTCTGAGGAACCACAGGAGGAAGGAGGAGAACTCTAGCTAAAGCTAAAAGCTGGATTTTTTTTAACCTGTACATTTAGCAGATTTTTGAAACAACTGTTTTAGAAATTACTCTGTACTTTTAACAAGATGCACAGAGAACATACTAGATTAACTTAAGGTAAGCTTCACTGCTCAGTGGTCTATTGTACAGCAGCAGATTTTCACATTGTGTCGCAAATAAGACTGTTACACTAGTCTTATTACAAATGGAAATTTTATTTGTGCCTTGTTGTGACTGTCAGACAAATCTAACCACAACAATAAAGACACCACAATTACCGACAGTAGCACACTGAGAACACAAAAGTTCTGCAGTAATATCATCAAAAACCCAATGTACAAGTGACGCCCATATTATACCACATCAAATCATTCATCACTTGGAGTTGTACTGTGTGGTATAGACATTTGGCTGCCTTATCTTATTAACGAGTAACTTTCATTGCTTATTTATATATGCTATATTTATGCCTATATTCATATTTTCTTTTTCCCCTTTATTTTTTATTCTTATTTCTTACTATGCAAATTTCTGTCTGTGTTCTGCTCCTGGAAACTGAATTTCCCGGAGGAACATACCCGAGGGATAAATAAAGATCTATTCATCCATCCATCCATCCATCCATCCATCCATCCATCCATCCATCCAACCTACTTCTGGGCACAAGATGTTTGCAAAGGTGGTACCCTGTAACTCCGTCCCACGGTGTATGCACCATGAAGAGGGTTTGAGACATCAGGAAGGCTTGTGGTTTTCCCACCACTCGTGACTCCCAAAGGCAGGTCATACTGTGTTATTCGATTGAAACACGTTTGTACAGTAAACCCAGTTTTCAGTTACTATTTAAATTCATCCCCTTTGTCAAGAAGTGATTTTGCCTTAAACTTCAT
Source organism: Haplochromis burtoni (assembly GCF_018398535.1). NCBI lineage: Eukaryota > Metazoa > Chordata > Actinopteri > Cichliformes > Cichlidae > Haplochromis > Haplochromis burtoni. Next base: position 95,587 of record NW_024582645.1, on the reverse strand, counting down.
CCCAGGTAATATTCTCTCTGTAAGCAATGCTAACAGCATGGTTATGTTTATCAGGTAAATGTGTTTCATACAGTGTAAACAGAACATAAATCAGCCAGTCAGGCCAGCTTTTTAGCGTTATAAGTAAAGCTAGCTTATGTGTATTATTTCATGCAATTATATACAAAGAATAGCAAAACTGATGTGTCATGTTATATGATAATGATGAATGAATGAGGGAATGTGAATGGGACTTCCCATGAGTGTATTGTGAAAGTGGATTCATGTGAGGCTCTTGCCTGGTTTAACTGTATTTGTTACAGTTCAGAGTAAAAAAGGATGTTGGCTGGTCTCACTGGAGAAAGGTAGTTAGCTGTGTGCATATAAATGCAGTGTTTTACCCCAAGAAATCCTGACGGCTGACTTCATGCATTGTAGGTTTGAGCTCAGAAACTTTTGCTTTACTTTTTATTACTGACTCTGGGTGCTTATGGGTTTGAATGAGTGTGTGTGTGAGGGTGTGTGGATGGATGGGTGTGTTTGTCTGTGTCTATGTATGTGTGCGCACACACTTATTGACTAAATTAAAGGCTAATAAGAAAATCAATGTACTAAGCAGGGTCTTTCAGTGTAATCACCACTCTTCTACTGTATTAAGTCCTTATTGATTTATCTTTTATTTATTTTCATCTCAGATGTTCACATTTTTTAGAGAATTACTGTTTCATTAGTGGCATACAACAATCAGATTGTTTTTAAACAGCAATTAATAATCAAAAGACAGTAAATATACAAAATTATGTGCTATTCTACAAAATAAACAACAACAAAAACAAGCAAAAAAGCAACAGTAGACCTGCCAATGGGTGGGGAAATTTTGACAAACTATGACAACTGATGGGCAGCACGGTGGCACTGTGGTTAGCACTGTTGCCGCACAGCAAGAAGGTCCTGAGTTCAATTCCACCATCAGGCCGGGGTCTTTCTGTGTGGAGTTTGCATGTTCTCCCGTGTTTGCGTGGGTTCTCTCCGGGTACTCCGGCTTCCTCCCACCGTCCAAAGACATGCAGCTTGTGGGGATAGGTTAATTGGATAATCCAAATTGTCACTAGGTGTGAATGTGCGAATGAATGTGAGTGCGAATGGTTGTCTGTCCCTGTGTGTTAGCCCTGCGACAGACTGGCGACCTGTCCAGGGTGTACCCCGCCTCTCGCCCTATGACAGCTGGGATAGGCTCCAGCGCCCCCCGCGACCCTGAAAAGGATAAGCGGAAGTGAATGGATGGATGGATGGATGACAACTGATGGAGTCATGAACCTCTTACAATTCAGTATCAAATCATGTGCTTAATTATTGAGGTTTTGGATTGATATGACCAGTAATCATGTGACATTAACCTGTCAGCCATTTTGGACGCGTAACAACCATGTTGACGATGCAGAATCAGTCACACAGGCTTACAGACCATCTGGAAACCACCAGTCATGAGGGAAAAATGAATATTCCCCAAACAGTTGCAAGTGTTTGTTTGGAGGTTTATGGAAGTTATTTGGAAAATGACTGCAAAAGTTCCAGTTACACAGACCTAGAGACAGGTCAGTGACAGGTTACTGTAGTAACTCATAGTCTGCATGGAAGCAATGGACTGGTCTATAAAGACTGGCCAGCTACTCTCTGACCTGTAGTGTGCGAAATGTGACATAAACTCCAGACCATTTCATTTTAAGCCTGTCTCAAAGTAAACCTCTATTAGTATAGTATCCAAAGTAGAAATATTTTAGCTGTTAGCGATGTGTCGTCCATAAACGAGCTGGCTCTACGAGTTGATTCCTTGTAGCGAACACAATGAGCGGACTCCCATCGGGGTGAGTCAAATCTTTATCTGCTCCTGCTCCACTCTGTGGAGAATCCAAACTGGCAGTTTGCATGCCAAATATCCTTTGGCAAGATACTAACCCCCAAATACTCTCCGATTCATACACCAGAATGTGTTTGAATGTTCGATAGAAAGCACTGATATAGAAAAGGTAAAAAAGTAGAGCTTGGGTGTGGCGGGGTGTAGTTTGTGGCTCAGCTGCTGTGGAGGGGTGGAGCAGTGGGTTTAGGGTGTGGTGTCAGGGGAGGCTGACCCACACAGCTGTTCTCCATCAATCAGTCATGCCTTCCTATTTCAGTAGGATGCTCGGAGCTGAAGGGAGGGAGTGTGTGCTGTGCAGAGCAGCTGGAAAGCTGCACCACAAAACTGTAAATAAAAAACACTGCAAGGCAGATATTAGTACTAAGAAGCATGTCTGATCGACTAAATGTGTGTAAACAATATGCAGACAGTAATGCATTTTTTTATACACGTTTTGCTATCGAGACTGCTATATCACAAGACAGCCCAAGCTAGAAGAGACAGATCGATAAATATATAGTGGACTGTAGTTTGAAGATGAATAATTATGGAGGGTTAAATGTGATGGAATATTTAGATGAGACAGAGTGGATGACTGGGGCCAGCTGCTGGTTGTGTAGAGCAATCGTGAAACCTTAGCTGAACCATGTAGAGTCTAGATTGGCAAACTAATCCGAGCAAGTAAAAAGTAAATTCCAGAGCAGAGCAGCCCAATCGGATGAGTTCCGGGACTGTGGAGCAAGGCTGAGGAAGCGAAAGGCTTCACACTGTGGCAAAGCACAGTCGGAGGTATATGACAAAGAGAGGTTACAAATCCGGTGGTGGAAGGGATAACATGTTAAAATGTGTTTCTTATTTTGCTGTAGCCAACTGTAAAGTCACATTTAAAATTCAGGGGTTTGTTCAATGTTCAAAATTCGAAATACTGTATTGGAAACAAAACTATCGTTAGAGCTAACTTCCAGCTTTTACTTCAGCTCCTTCATCATGATACTGCATGTTTCAGTACAGAATTATTTAAGCTCCGCCCACACTGGAAGCAATTCATCCATCACACAGTGACCACTGATCACTTGCACACAGTTGCACCTTGGTAACTCTAATGTATTTACTACTAGGTCATACAGGGAGTGCAGAATTATTAGGCAAGTTGCATTTTTGAGGAATAATGTTATTATTGAACAACAACCATGTTCTCAATGATCCAAAAAACTCATTAATATCAAAGCTGAATGTTTTTGGAAGTAGTTTTTAATTTGTTTTTAGTTTTAGCTATTTTAGGGGGATATCTGTGTGTGCAGGTGACTATTACTGTGTATAATTATTAGGCAACTTAACAAAAAACAAATATATACCCATTTCAA
>NW_024582645.1:89813-91309 GCF_018398535.1 Haplochromis burtoni | reverse complement strand
GTTGCCTAATAATTATGCACACCTGATATAGGGTGTTGATGTCATTAGACCACACCCCTTCTCATTACAGAGATGCACATCACCTAATATGCCTAATTGGTAGTAGCCTTTCGAGCCTATACAGCTTGGAGTACGACAACATGCATGAAGAGGATGATGTGGACAAAATACTCATTTGCCTAATAATTCTGCACTCCCTGTATCTCTCACTGCTTGTCACTTCCATTGCAACCTGAAAGTTTATCTGTGTTCCACCCACTTTGTGTCACCAGCAGTTATTTCACTTGAGTACCAATGTACCAATGCTTTCTTCCCTTGATATTTCCCCATACATATCTAGCTGGGAAAGACTAAAGAATTTAACATTCAATAGCTTTTATATGACTTGTTGAATTGTTTGTGCATATTATTGCTGCTCACCGTAAGGTTCATGCACTTTGAATGATGAAACTTTAAGTGACAGACAGTCAAGACGATTTTCATAATCATATGGATCATTACTATACAGTACAATTAAAATAAGTTAAAATCATATTGTCAAATGAATACTTTCACATGTCCATAACATTGAAAAAAGTCAGATCTGTAGAGGCAAAATAACGTTAAAACATCAAGGCACTGCACCTGAGATGGCTTCTGTGTGAAGCAATATAAAACCTAGTGAATATGCTGCACTTTTTACTATTTTATCATGACATTTTGCAATCTCTTCTTCACACCTCCTGACACTTTCCCTCAAAGTCTCAAAGGATTCCTGACCCTCGAACACCAATCTCTGCCTATTCTATCTGCAATAAACCACATAGACTCTAAGTCTAAATATTTGCAATAGAAAAAAAAAGATAAGATGGAAAGAAGCAAAAGCAATGAATTGTTATTATATGGGCTTAAAAAATAAGAAAGCCCTGGCAAGTCTGTCACATCTAGTTTGAAAGACCCTTTTTCAAAACTCAAGGTCAGTGAATAAATTGAGTGTGTGCAACATTTACTCGTTTTATAAAATCTAAAACTTTTATACACACAGTGTATGTACGGCATATATATAAAATCCAAGTATCGAGGGCTGAAGGAACAACTGGAGCAGATGTGAAAGTTAGGCTCAAAGTTGTTATAAAATATTACATTGTGTCATTGTTTCATCTGTATCTACACATAACAAACAATTAGTGGTGCAGACATTCAGCTGTGTTTTAACAGGTTCAGTGAAAGCACTGCATTAACTTTTCTTTTTTGTTTATTTTCATTACACACTTCTTTTTACAGACGCAATTTTCATAAGGTCAAAAGTAACTGTACAATCTCACTGAATTTTAAATATACAGGGAGTGCAGAATTATTAGGCAAGTTGTATTTTTGAGGAATAATTTTATTATTGAACAACAACCATGTTCTCAATGAACACAAAAAGCTCATTAATATCAAAGCTGAATGTTTTTGGAAGTAGTTTTTAGTTTGTTTTTAGTTTTAGCTATTTTAGGGGGATATCTGTGTGTGCA
>NW_024582645.1:50113-88578 GCF_018398535.1 Haplochromis burtoni | reverse complement strand
AGCCTATACAGCTTGGAGTAAGACAACATGCATGAAGAGGATGATGTGGACAAAATACTCATTTGCCTAATAATTCTGCACTCCCTGTATACATGAGTGGGGGAGTATCGCACCTGCTCACATTGTTCTCTTTGGTTTCACCCAGTTGCTGAAAGACTTTTAATAGCACTGTACATGAAGTGCCTGTTCCTGACGGTAAAGCACTGTGTGAGTAATTTGTGAGTAGATTATACATTAATTACATTTCTTTTACTGTGCTCAGTTACACTGTGGAGCGTTGGAGTCACATAGTCATGGTTTCATTCCCACTTATACAGGATGGATTACAGTACTTTGGATCTACAGGATTAGTAATTATATTTCATAGAGAAAAGGAGAAAAATGCTTGAGAGCAATATCTAATGCTCTGTGGCATAGTGTTGCACTCAGGAAACAAACTGTAACTTAATTTTGTTTTTAAATTTATTGATTTATTGACAAGTCACTGTTGAGTAAAATGAGGAATAGCAGAGGGTTCATGCCATGATAAATATTCTGTATGGAACATTTTGACACACAGAAACACAAAGGCCTACAATCACGCGTATAGACTAACATGCATGCATGAGTGCAAACACTCACAGTTATTTGGGATATTAATTAAATTGTTTGTTTCCTTGTAAATCTACTACATGAGTATATACGGAAAACAGTGACATTTTGGCATCTTTACAGCAAATTGCTGCCCTGAAGAAAGGAAGTTTCTGATGAGTGAAGGTGGGGTGGGAACCAATTTATAATTGATGTATCAATAGGAACCCCCAAGCTCTCAGAAAGTAGGGAGTTTTATTTTGTTTCCCACCAAATAATAATTCTAATGCTGTAGATGGCGAGGACATACATGGAATATCTTAATTTAACTGAGACAAAATCTTTCATATGACCTTGGCTTTTTTCTCTAAAGAGAAATTTTATCTTTAACCTTGAGCGGCTTTTACAAAATAACCATATTTCTTGAATATCACAAATTGATAGAAATATTAATAATGGACATGATCCAAGATGTCAAACTAATATACAGTCCCCACATTGTTGAAGATGTGAAAGGATGAAAATGTCAGAAATCATTTAAAAATATATGTTGCTCTGTAAGAAAATGTATTGTCATAGAATAAATGCAATCAGAGCTGAGATGCACCCTTATTTGTATGTGAAACCTACTTTCAGTTACACGTTCATAAATTTAAGGCATAAAAACCATAATCACCCATCAATAACCTTGCTGTTTCCTTTATGGTAATGTTTATTTAAAAGCTCCCTGACCTCTTCAGACTTGCACTACTGTCATTTGTTATCTAATACTGAATGGCTGCTTATAATAACTAAACAAATCAGAGAGACCAAATGTTAGAAGGAGGTTCTTTGAATAGGTTACATTGATTTCTTCACTATGTGTAATAAGTGTTGTGATAACCATGATCTTTGTACATGACAGCATTGCAGGAAATGCAGACTAAACCTTGAGTAAATGAAACTGGAATTGTTTATGACTCTATATGGACACATCTGAAGTTGTTGCCCTTTAGAGGAGCTTGTTACCTGACAAGAGTCAGATTATTTCAGACTGTTTCAAATATAATGTCAGGGGTTTGATGCTGGATGAGAACAGTGAGTGTCACTTGTAGTAAAACAAAGATAAGAAACGGGGAAGGTTTGCAAGATGTTAGTGAGACGGTGGAACTGATAAAAAGACAGGAGGCAGAGCTAGAGGTGGCAGAGTTGACAATGCTAAGACTTTCACAGACCAGAATGGACAAGATTCAAAATAAATATATCATAGTCAGACAAAATATATGAAAACACTACAGTGTAGCGATCAAAATCATTTTATAATGTCTGAAAAACCAAAAAAACAGCACTGTGATACTCCACTCCACTCCAAATGGTAGTGCATATGTTGTTACGAATAACTGAAGTCACTGAGATCACGGTCAGCTACCCTGTCAGTTTTGATTGTAGCTGTGGCCAGGACTGCCTCGGTGTTGTGGGCAGGAAGAGTGGGCAAAGTGTTACATCCCGCACAAAAAGCCCCACACAGGATGTGCAGGATGTATAGCTGGTGAGGGCTTGTCTCTATTTAGGTTCAAATTAAGTGTTGGTGGAAAACAAAACTTGAAAGGAAGAGACAAGAATCTGAGGTCAGCTAGTATAACTGCAGCCTTCAGGACACACAGACAAACAGCATTTACCAGAGACATGGCTGTCTGGGTCCTATGGCATTTTTTTGTAGCTTTTATCAAACTGACAATGAGAAGTTTTGTTTCTTTAGGTTTTGAGTGATGCATGCTGACCAGGAAATCAGAGCAGACGTGAAGTATGAAAGACACCAACAGTTACTGTGGAATCAAAGAGTATTTGATAGACATTGTAGACAGAGTTGATGCAGTTGGTGCAGTCTAAAATGAGCTGTTGTGCTTCAGCAGAAGCAAAATTTATGAGACTTGGGTTGACTAGTTTTCAAAATTGAATAAAGCATTTCTAGCATGCTCTTCATCATACAGTGTGACGACATCAACACCGAGCCCTTTACTTGTTTTGCTTTTTTTTGTTACTCTTTTGCTTGTTTGTTTGTTTGCAAATATTTACTGCTACTGCTAAAAATTCCAATCATTAAATTGAACAAGAATTCACATACATATATAACTGAAGTGTTTTTCTTCTTTTTATGATATCATAATGCAAAAAAGAAGAAAAAACATTTCAGTTGTAATTACGTTTTAATTACATGGATGGTGGCTTCATTGTTCTGTGACATAAAAATTGATGATTTAAAACTTAAATGCATTCCTAAAATGTAACCTTTGCGGGTATTCATGTTGTAGGCGAACTAGCTAAACAGTGAGTGATATGGTTTCAGCCTGCATTGGTAAATCCGCATGAGGCTTTGGGCCTATAGTGTGCCTGCAGCTGTATTTTTACATTACAGGAGTCTTTGTCATCAGAGCCCCAGGGCTCTAAAACAAACTGCCTGGAAAAAAGAAAAGAAAGAAAAAAATTTAGTGCAGTGTCTTAAATTCCAGTGTAGAGCATACTTTTATTGATAGCAAAGTAGATGGCACATATGGTGAGTGGTTGTGAAGTCAAATGCCTGGAGCAGAGTAGAGAAGCATTCTTGTCTGGAGACTTTTTTTTCCTCCTTTTCTTTCCCCTTCAAGCCATTCCAGGTAAGGTGACTCAGTCTCCAGATAAAGAGAAACTGACACTGATTCATATGCATGCATGCATGCATTCCATTTTCTCTGATTCTTGGGTTCTTATGGTATTTTTTATTTATTTTACTCAAAAAAACAAAAAAAGATTAATCATACTGTATAGTCACAACAAAATTACTCATCGTTTACAGTCACCTGATACTTGTCTTATCAGGTGACATTATTCTTAAAATTATGGATCTTTTCTGTGAAACAAGCCGTGAATGCAGTTCCAAGAGGCACAAGTGTCACTGTAGCATCATGAATAATGCATGAAAGCATTCACTTGTGTTTTCATGCTAAAATACAAATCTTTTACACTTCATCCATTTGACCAATCACCATTCCTGGTTTGACTCTCAGTGAGAAGTCCTGTCTTCTATAACATAAAAAACTCAAATCTAAAATGTATTCAGTTTAAGTTTTGTTTTCGCCTTCACATTACTTTTGGCAAATTGGAAAAAACAAATTTTGTTTTCTTTTATTTACGGTCAAAATTACAAACAGGCCTTGTGAAAGAAAAAGGGGGGAAAGAGGAGAATGTCAATTAGCTTTTACAAGTCAGTCTGTGTAGGAAAACGCAAAACTCATGGGTTTGGTTTAAAATATGTTTGAAAAGTAGAGTTTGCTGTGCTTTCATATGCCTTCATTTGTATTTTTATTATATTTTTTCTTATACAGAATATAAACCACATTGTCAGGACTGAAATTGAATTATTTATTTTTCAGTTTTTTTTATTAGCAAAATCCTTCCTATAATAACTCCATGTGTTTATCCAAATGTGGTCACAAAATGACAAAAATTATCCCTGATTTCATGTACAGTAAGCACCATAGTTTTTTGAAAGTGAAACTCTTCTTTTAATTTTGCCGCTCAGCACTCCCACAGGGCAGTTTAACCAATGGAGTTGGGATTCAAGTGTAGACTTTCAGCTTTAATTCAGCAAAAGTATTCCATTAATTATTTAGAGTCTTTTTGTGTACGCTTAAAAGAACTCTGACTGACAAGTACTTTCATGGTTTTGAGGTCCGGCACCTTGTTTTGAGGTATAGACCAGGTCTATACAGGGAGTGCAGAATTATTAGGCAAATGAGTATTTTGTCCACATCATCCTCTACATGCATGTTGTCTTACTCCAAGCTGTATAGACTCAAAAGCCTACTACCAATTAAGCATATTAGGTGATGTGCATCTCTGTAATGAGAAGGGGTGTGGTCTAATGACATCAACACCCTATATCAGGTGTGCATAATTATTAGGCAACGTCCTTTCCTTTGGCAAAATGGGTCAAAAGAAGGACTTGACAGGCTCAGAAAAGTCAAAAATAGTGAGATATCTTGCAGAGGGATGCAGCAGTCTCAAAATTGCAAAGCTTCTGAAGCGTGATCATCGAACAATCAAGCGTTTCATTCAAAATAGTCAACAGGGTCGCAAGAAGCGTGTGGAAAAACCAAGGCGCAAAATAACTGCCCATGAACTGAGAAAAGTCAAGCGTGCAGCTGCCAAGATGCCACTTGCCACCAGTTTGGCCATATTTCAGAGCTGCAACATCACTGGAGTGCCCAAAAGCACAAGGTGTGCAATACTCAGAGACATGGCCAAGGTAAGAAAGGCTGAAAGACGACCACCACTGAACAAGACACACAAGCTGAAACGTCAAGACTGGGCCAAGAAATATCTCAAGACTGGTTTTTCTAAGGTTTTATGGACTGATGAAATGAGAGTGAGTCTTGATGGGCCAGATGGATGGGCCCGTGGCTGGATTGGTAAAGGGCAGAGAGCTCCAGTCCGACTCAGACGCCAGCAAGGTGGAGGTGGAGTACTGGTTTGGGCTGGTATCATCAAAGATGAGCTTGTGGGGCCTTTTCGGGTTGAGGATGGAGTCAAGCTCAACTCCCAGTCCTACTGCCAGTTTCTGGAAGACACCTTCTTCAAGCAGTGGTACAGGAAGAAGTCTGCATCCTTCAAGAAAAACATGATTTTCATGCAGGACAATGCTCCATCACACGCGTCCAAGTACTCCACAGCGTGGCTGGCAAGAAAGGGTATAAAAGAAGAAAAACTAATGACATGGCCTCCTTGTTCACCTGATCTGAACCCCATTGAGAACCTGTGGTCCATCATCAAATGTGAGATTTACAAGGAGGGAAAACAGTACACCTCTCTGAACAGTGTCTGGGAGGCTGTGGTTGCTGCTGCACGCAATGTTGATGGTGAACAGATCAAAACACTGACAGAATCCATGGATGGCAGGCTTTTGAGTGTCCTTGCAAAGAAAGGTGGCTATATTGGTCGCTGATTTGTTTTTGTTTTGTTTTTGAATGTCAGAAATGTATATTTGTGAATGTGGAGATGTTATATTGGTTTCACTGGTAAAAATAAATAATTGAAATGGGTATATATTTGTTTTTTGTTAAGTTGCCTAATAATTATACACAGTAATAGTCACCTGCACACACAGATATCCCCCTAAAATAGCTAAAACTAAAAACAAATTAAAAACTACTTCCAAAAACATTCAGCTTTGATATTAATGAGTGGGGGACAGAAAAGCTTCTTACAGAAGACGTTACAGGTCTGTGAGAGCCAGAGATTTTCCATGTTTGAGGTGACCAAATACTTATTTTCCACCCCGATTTACGAATAAATTCTTTACAAATCCTACCATGTGGATTCATGGAATTTTTTTTCACATTCTGTCCCTCACAGTTGAAGTGTACCTCTGGTGCAAATTACTGACCTCTGTCATCATTTTAAGTGGGGGCACTTTCACAATCGGTGGCTGACTAAATACTTTTTTGCCCCACTGTAATAGATATAAATAAAACAGCCAGCTGTGGTTACTATCCCTGAAAAATGTAGTTCTCACATGGTGCTAACTCTTTTCAGTCTTCAGGCTTAGTGTATATGAAGCATTAGGTATGAAATATATGACTGTTTACCATTGAGTGAGAGCGATTTTGGCATACAATTTATTCACTTGTCTCTCTTTTTCTCACTACGTCTGTTATGCATTGAAGCATAGCTTTCTATTTTCTATTTTCAATTTAGGCTGTGGTAATGGGTTCATGGCCTGATCTTGATGGTAACATGAGCATAGCTATAGGTTGTTATAAGCTGTGCCATTAGGGTTTATTAATCAGTGCTTTTTCTATGGAATACATGCTACCTTTGATGAAAATAGTTTTTTCTTTCTGTCTCCAAAAGCTGATGTATCAGAATGAATTACAGAAATTACTGAATTTGATTAAGTGGATGCTGTTCCCTGAAAACAGCTATACATAATTACTCCTGCCAAGAAATAGTACAATTTACAGTAAAGCTACAGACAGTCTGCAACGGCTACAATTGATGTCAATGCCTTTTTAAACTTTTGATGATTTTGATCTCTGAATAAAGAGTTTCTCTTTTTCTCTGTGTAATTCTTAGATTTGTAGGCTAGTTGCTACTTCGTGCCATGCCAGACGCCCAGCTGATCATCTGTGACTCTGCAGAGAACATCTGTTTCATGGATATTTCTGTTAATGTTGTCCTGAAGCACTCTGAACACGCTCCTCCATTTGCTTCTTTATTCTGTGTAAGTTCAAAGGTTTGTATCTGGCTCTTGGGCTCAGTTGCAGGGTCATTTGGGTTTGAATGTGTGTAGAATAATTAGTTGAATATAATGCAATTGTTGTTTTTTTCATGTAACACTTTAACCTATGATAATTTGCAATGTGACTTCTTCCAGAATCTGACTCTTTATCTTCCATAAGCTAAACCCAAATAAAATTTCTTCTAAATGTATTTTGAATGGCTGTCTAATGATTACATATTAAAAAATATAGTTATTACATCTAATTATGAGTATGAAAAGAAGGTAGTTCAGTAAAGCTCAGACATTGTTTTATCTGACACATTCATTACGCTGTCATTTTGACTGTATGAAAATACATGGTCACACGGAAATATCTGTATTTAATTCTTAGGGGGGGAAATTAAAAGTGAAATAAATAGCACAAAGTATAAATGTTATCAAAAATGTAGAAATATTAGGTTTAACGAATTTATTAAAATGCCTCTTTTAAAAATAAGAAAATATAAATATTTTAAAAAGTCTAAAACTAGTCTTGAATTGAATTCAAATGTTTATATCCAAACTCGACTTCTTTGAGAAGTCAGAATTTAACCAGAACAACATTTGACCACTAAAATATTTTTTTATTCTGTTCAGGAATAAAAATAAATGTGCTTCACTGCTTTTTTCTGTTTTTTAAGTCAGAAACCTTATGCCTTAAGTTAAGCTGTTGAAGAAAAGAAATAAAATACCACAAGGTCTCATATGCTTTTCAGTGGTATATGCACAAACATTTTTTAACCACTTTTCAAGAGAAGTCAGACACACTTCTCGACTTTAAGTGTAAAAGAAACTGCTTGTCTTTTTCTCCTTCTCTCTGTCTTTTTCAGCTCTGATCGATGTCTGACCACAGTGGCCGAATGCATAGATCTAAAGCTTCACAGCTAAAACCTCTTAACTTTATTAAGCTGTCACACCACCATTCTTCATGCGCTCACAGTCATCATTGGTTTTAACAGGAAGGTTGATAATGGGAAGAAGCTCCGTCCCGCACCCTCCTTTCTGGTTCATCTTGTCTACTTTTCTATGTTGTATGATCTCTCCCCTGTGGCCTGTTTAGAAGTTATTGGTGGTGTTAAACATTAAAATAACATTAAATGTTCTCTTTGAAATAACTGAACACAATTTTGCAATTTGCAATCTTTTCTGCGAAAGCCAGGCTTCTACCTGTTTTTATCAATAAATCTCAGCAACAAAGGACATACACCCATGTGTGTTGATTTCTCCCTAAGATGGCAAACTGAAACACTCCAAGTTGGTGACTTTTGGAGATTTATTTTCCTGGATGATTGAGAATGCATCAAGATGAAACACAAAAGGAAGTGCACAGCTTTTAGCAGCTCCCCCACGCCCTCAATCACACACCCTGGTCTCTGGGAGTTTAAGTGTTAAGTTCTTGATTCATAAATCTTGAGGTATAGCGAGGGCTGGATATCTAAACTGGATTTCACTGTCAGACATTTGGAGGGTTTGTTAGCCACTGTTTTTTGAATTTTCATATTAAATTTCCCATCCATCCATCCATCCATCCATCCATCCATTCTCTTCCACTTCTTGTTAGAGTTGCGGGGGTGCTGGAGCCTATCCCAGCTACCATAGGGCAATAGGCAGGGTACGCCCTGGACAGGTGGCCAGTCTGTCGCAGGGCCAAGATCATAGTGACAGACAACCATTCACAATCACATTCACACCTATGGGCAATTTTGAACTACCAATTAACCTAACCCCACTAACTGCATGTCTTTGGACTGTTGGAGGAAGAGACCCCACGCAAACATGGGGAGAACAGGAACACTCAACACAGAAAGTCCCTGGCCAGGACATCCAACACTGTTAATCACAGCACCACTGTGTTTGCCTATATTAAATTCTGTAAACTTTAAATTAGGTAAAAATCTTGCTCAAGTCCTCACACAATATTCATCGTGTGAAATGTGTTCTGAACATACAAGAGGTCTCAGAAGTTTGCATTGGCTCCCTCTTTCTGAATGAGATTTATCAGCGTTCTCCGTCTTCACCCCCATAGCCCAAAGACATGCCTGTTAGTTAACTGGTGAGTCTGAACTGACAGTAGTTTCAGACTCACCATGAAAAAGCCCCCAGGGAGTGGACTGAATTTATTCTACTATATATAAAGAAATGCACTGCAGCCTTTAGTTGAAACAACATTTTACATTATGAATATGTTTGTCCCTTAAATCTCACTGTCCTTATACAGGAAAAAAATAGCAAATAAACAAAAAAATCTTCTATTTCCAGCTTTCAAAGATCTCGTCATGGATCAATAGTTCTGACAAAGAAAAAAACATGTCTAACAGGCCTAAGACCAATTGTCATAAAGACAAAACAGTTAAAGTTAATCCAGAATGTCTCACTGATCTTGGAGATCTGTGTTTCGCTGAACCGCTGCCTTTGATGAGGCTGCTTAGAGGAAAACATTTCGGCACTAGCTGACACAGGAAATCTGACATTTGACAGAACATTTGAGGACAGCCTTTAGTTTACTGATAGACAGTCACCGAGGCATAAATTGAAGAAAGAAATGCCGTGCAGAAGCTGGCCTGAAGATGTGTAACCTTTGAATCAGTGAGCAAACTGACAAATATTCTGTTCTTTAGCAGTTCCTTCAACATCTCTGCGAGCATAAAATCATAGTTCAACCTTTTATAACATTACCCTCCACCTACGCACGCATTTTGTCTTCCTCGCTCAGCTGGATTCAACCGCATTTCCTGAACTGTCTGAGGAGGAAAAAGGCAGAGTTCAGCTGTTCTCCTGAGGATTCTCCTTTCAGGTCTCTGCTGACTTGTTAGCTTGTTCACTTCCACATCTCCTGTCAGATCGAGTCCTCCCTCCAGATTAAGACCACCGACCATGCTGGCCATGTCAGTCATGTCCAGCCTTGTTTCTGATGTGTATCTTCAATGCTTTATCTGGGTCATCATATTGACTCTTGCACAATATAAGTCTGTGTATGTTAAGTATCCACAACTTTCTGATCATAATAAAGTATTTTTAGAGAACATTATTATTTTTTCTAGTGTTGAATAATGTATAAATTATATAGCTCTGAAAGTGTATTGTGGGATAAAGTTGGTGTTGTAATGAAGGATGATGCTAATCAGTTCAAGTAATTCAAAGTTAGTATGGAGGTGGATGTCATAGAGTATATCCAGCTCCCAGACAAATGCATCTATTCCCACATTCTGAAGCATTCACACTCAGGTTGAGCAATAACACGACCATGACAGAAAGAATACATCAGTCTCTTTCAATTACACCAACTCTCCCACTACACACCACTTTGCATCTATACACCAGGTTATTATGCATGAGCTAAACTGTTGTGCGGAATTAAATACGCTGCTTGACCAACATTTGAAAAGTCACAGCAGAGCAAAATCTGATGTCTTCTCATGAATACTGACAAGCTACCCCAGTGCTGCTGCCTGAATATCTTTTGACTACCCAGGGCAGGAAAAACAGGACCCTACACATAGACATTTTTAGCACTGTGAGAATGAGGCTGCTGTGCAGCCATTATTTAGATCTTTGGGTTTGTGCTATGAGCTGTTCTCTCTCCAAGGCAGCTGAAACTGATGAATGTAATTCATCACAGAAACCCAAACTCACCATATGGCTGTCACTGCATGAGGTGAAACAACACAAACAAGCAGCAACTGGTCAAAGTCAACACAATCCAATGCTGAAAGTAGCTGTGGGGGCTGGAATGATTCATCGTCCACCCTTCAACATGAAACCATGTAAAGCAGTGAGGGAAACTCTGCCAAGAGTAAGAGGAAGCCATTTTCGCTAGCATATGCACAAGCACACAAAATACACACGCTCATACATTTGTACCTTCAAACATAAGCATAGCCTTATGTGTCGTTTACATAAGAACTAATTGTGTTTTACCTGTATTTCGGGCGCCATGGTTGAAGTCGAAGGTTCAGCGTGGAGAAGAACAGGAGACGGCAACAAAACAAAACAAAGAAAAAGAACAAATTAGCAAACACTCAATAGCAAGAAGCAAAGCATATAAAAGATGGAAAATAAAAACACGTGTTAACTTTGCAAGTTTAGGAACCAACAGACCTGAAACTACACAGCCAATTAATTATTTCTAGCTTTCCACTTTCCTTTTTTTGTTTACTTCTGAGCACATGTCAGGTTGCATGCTCTACCAGATACATTTTAGAAATGTTAACTGATCTGCTGCAAAGTTTCATTTTCATAACTGATCTATGATATGGAAAAGAGACTCAGTTACATGTGATTTCAATTTGACAGTCCCTGAAACTAGGAAATGGAACCACCAGAGCGACTGGTCAGGATAACAATGAAAATCTGAGAAAATTTGTGAATATTTAAAATACAACCTGTTAAGCTGAGGCTGAATTCAGCATACTCACAGCCTGTCTGACTATCCCTTTCATCACCCCATTTTTCTTCTTTGTTGCAACACTACAGTTCTGCCAGGATTAGTTCTATCAGGACTATTTCAGATAAACTAGGACCGTTATTCCATCTGCATTTGGCACTGTGGGCTGTGCTTTGGTACCTCATTGTACTTATATGCGCATACTTCAGGAGCCCAAGGCAGGAAGAGCAGCAGCAAGACCCCTGATAATGGACACGACACTGACTTGCAGATAAAAGGTTTCTAGATGAACATTACTCTGTATGAATCTGAGAACTGAGGTGGTAAAAAAAATTTAAATGTCCCCACGAATAGCTAAACCAGGATAACAATAGTCTGATATGTTCCACAACACGGGTGCATTACCTGCGGAAAAGAAAAAATTGTAGTTTTTGACTGCACAACATCATTCCAGGATGTGTCACTGGATGGTCATTTACTACGGGGATCTGACCTCACCAATTGGTGTCTTGCTAAGGTTTCCAGACGAGCCTGTAGCAATGATGGCAGACGTTAAATTTTTTATTAGGTGAGGGTTCTCGAAGAAAATTCCCACCTACTGCAATGTTTGTGGTGGTCAGATGGCAGTCTTAGTGCACAGATGAAAGAATATCAGGTGCCAGCGCACGTTTTCAGATGAAAATCACCTCTTAGTCTTGCTTCTTATACTCTACAAAGAACACCAGGAAGCATGCCACACCTCTACAAGCTGCTGAAATAGTTTAGTGCAACTTCTACATAGTTTAAAATCTGTCTAAAAAAGACAAAGATGTCTCCCTGGTTAAGAGTCCTTGAGAGTTGTGTATAGAAGGAGGTTTTAATCTCACAAAACAGGTAAACAATAGCCAAAAGATTTTTGTCAGCAATTGCTGCAGAACATAGAGGCAATAACCTAGCAGATCTCATTCATGATGCCTTGCTCACTGAATGAGAAAATACGATGACACATTCACACTCAGTATCAAGCTACAGGGCCAGGACCAGACAATGACCAGTAAAAGCATTCTGCATATTGTTTCCTGCCACCTGTTGTATTTCCTACTAAGGTTCCTCTGAAGGATCTTTGCAAAGAAAAGCACAAATGGGATTTTTTTTAAAGAAAAAAGAAGAAGAAGAAAGAAATCAGTGACTGGTAAACTGAGAAATGGTAGAAATGGTATAAAGAGCTTACTCGTCTTTCAAACTACAAAATTAACAAATGCATTTAACCTGGATTTGTGCACACAACTGCGGCAGGGAAGTTGAGAGTAGGGGTTGGAAGATGCACTCTGATAATGGCCCACATTTTGTTGCTGCAGAGACTGAGTTGAGTAAGGTCATTGAAAACATTAACCAGTCACATACACTGAAAAGGCTATGCAGAAGAAGGGCATAAATTTTTTAACAGCCCAGTCACATCTCATAAAGGAAGTGTCTGGGCACGGCGAGTCCGTACAGACGATCCTAAGCAACCTAGTAAGATTATAGACACTCACACATGACATTCTCCAAACTCATGCATAAGATTCAAAGTATGATTAAATAGGCGAACCACGTGAACCAAGCTCAGCCTTCTAGAAAATTAGCACCTCACCATTTGCTGCTGATCAAGCCCAACATGCTGCCTTCAAAAATGACCTGTATGCTAGGACATGATGGAAACAAGCGCAATAGCTTGCAGATATTTTCTCACCAGATGCACTTGTGAACACTTGCCTCTCCTTCGGGAGTGGCAAAAATGATCAAAAAGAAAAGAAAAAAGTTTGAAATCAAGTCCAGAGATGGGGTGGTAGTCATCGACAGCTCATGAAGAATAGTCCAAAACATTCCAGACTCAAAGGGAATGATATAAGAGACCCATAAATAAACTCTGGACACAAAGAAATCAAATGATAAAGGAATTTAGAAAAGGTGGACTGATGAAAATTGTTATTTTAATTTGTGTACTGTTTTAAATTTTCCCATTTATTATCTAAGTAAATTATTTCTGTGCATAAAATTCATTAGTGACTTGCTTAGAGAACTAGAAGGTGTGACACTACAGTATTCATGTGATCTGAAATATCTTTTTCCCATTTTGAGGCTAACTAGGGCATAGGGATGAATTAGAGAGAAATGCAGGTAGAAAGCCAAAGCTCAGTAATGATGAGTAAAAATGCCAAGGCTGATAATAACACAAGGCCTTCTTTTCTAGTACGAAACTTTTTGTAATGTGTAAACACTGAAATCTTTTTCCTTGAACTATCTGACACACTGTAAATGAAGAACTTAACAAGCTCATCTAGTCAAACAGGCCCTCCAGTCACAACCCTGCAACTCTTTGGTGCCAGTGGGGTTCAGTAAATCTTCATCATGCACACAAAAATTCAAATGATAGCGCTAACTCAAGGATAACTATGTGTTATTCACACTTTATACCTTTATACGGGGCATGGCTACTTCATTATCTTCATAAAGATTAAGCATATACAGTATGCTAAAGCTTCATAAGCTGTAAAGCTTTTTCTGGAGAGCTTTTTTAAACATTTCTGCTACAAAAAAACTCAACGGATATTTATTTTGATGTCAAAAACATACATCATTCAAATATATAAAAAAACAGCTCCACTTTCAGTTTATATAAAATGAGCACTTACAGTAAATTATACTTATTAATCAGAGACCAAAGTGCCACACGTATGCGATATATTTCTCAGAAACCCCTTAATAATTCCACATTCACCTTATGCCAGATAGGTGTGGCATAAGATGGTGTTTTATACTCTGTGATTGAATGATGGCCTGGCTTAGAAGCCAATTCTGAAATTAACACTAATAGTAACTGAAATTTAGCTGTGCTGTCTAAATCAGAACAGAAATGGAAGGATCTCAAACTAGCATTTTTAAATTCTTGATCATCTTGGACATTAAAATTGTAGCTGTTGTGTGATTTGTACTGCACTTTAGTGTTGTGTGATCTGTCAGATTATGCACTCATTTCATTTCCAGGGAAGAGACTACTATACTTATTTTCTATACAATCAACATTTAATTCATAGAGTCGATCATTCTAATTCTGCTTCAGAGCTTCAATATTTCAGTAGAATCAGATTTAACCTATGAAATCCAAGAAAATTCATGGAGTTGTCCCTGAAAATAAGACTGACAATAAATATAGTAAATAATATAATAAAAATTGATACCACCTTTCAAAAAGCTCCATATCAGCACAGACAATAACAAAAAACGCAGACCAAGACTCTTATTATATTTCAAGCATCACAAAAAGAGTTAGCGAAGAAAGAAACAACAGTGATGCGAAACATTTTTGTAATTTTGCTGCCGTATATCACAACAGTGGATTTTAAATTAAACTTTAAAGATTGATTAATTGAAACTCAGCCTTACGGCTTTAATTCAAGGGTTGTGAGAAAACTGTTGCATTTACTCTTTGGGAATAATTACAACATTATATAATTACACTAATTACACAGTTTTCATAAATTTAATAATTTGATTGTGACCTATAAAGACCTACTTGAGACCTATTCACTCTTTATTCCGTTACCAAACATGACTGACAGATAAAACATGGAGATGATTTCAAGCATCCCAACTTCATTTAAAAAAGAATGAATGTGCTCATAAACTCATGAGCATCTCTAATGACAGAAAGCACTTACGTAGAAACAGGATAGACAAAACCTTTCATAGGAATGGATGTGAATGGGTGAATGAGACAAGTTGTATAAAATGCTTTGAGTCAAAAGACAAAATTCCTTCCTTGATGAATAAACTCCTTCACAACATCTAGCCAAGTGTGGAACAGTCTAAAGGTAGGCCTAGCATAGTTAATTTCAACAATCAACAGAGGCCTTAATGAACTGAAATACAGAAGGTTTATGACAAGGTCTCAACCACTGGATTTGTACGAGAATGATGGGAAGAGAACAATTTGTAAACCAAAACTGCAGCTCATAATCCACCGCCTACCACATCAAACTCAGTAAAAGCAGTGATCTAACTTTAGTACAAAGCAACAACTTTCCCAAAACCTTATCTTTTTACATATTACACAATCATGTAAACACGTATCAGCCAAAGCTTATTTAATTCAGACTATACTGAACAGACTGCTGCTTGAATTCAGCTATTGCGTATCTCCTGGACCTGATGCTGCTGGCCTGCAATTTTAGCTTGTTGTTTACAGTCTCCTTTTTATCCTCTGCTAATTTTGTCTCATTATATCACCGCAATTAAGTGAAGAGATAAGAGTAAAGGTGAACATTAAAGATAGAGGATGTCATTACAGAGTCAGGAGAAGAGAGTCATTGATTCCTCACCTGTGAAGGATAAACAAACTATAATATTTAATTACATGTAATATGATGAGCTTGTTTTTAAGTTCTCTCTTAACTCACAGGCATGAAATTCTAGTTACTGGAAATTCTGTTTATTGTCAGCAGTGCATATTACTGGTTTGACTTTGAACTGGGCTCAGTCAACAGCGTAATCACATCCCACTGGGAGCTCTGGGAAGTTACAAGCCATGTTAACAGTGCTGCATCAACTGGCAGGATAAGTGAGAAGGAGTTGCAAGGGGCTGTGTACATGAGAACAAAGTGAAACTTAATAAGAAAAAAAGAGACAGAATAAATCTAAGACGGGGTGAATATCTGTGAAACTGAATTGTGAACTGACTAAAATGTTTCTCCAGTGTTGATGATAGTGGTATGGTGATAGTACCATATCACTATGATTAGAGCACTTCGCTCTCGCTCTTTAGGCTTACTTGTTGTTCCTAGAGTATTTAAAAGTAGAAGGTGAAGGCAGAGCCTATGGAACCGGCTTCCAGATTGTATTTGGGAGACAGACACTGTCTCTGCTGAATCATACTTGTTATTAATCTCTGTCTCTCTTTCACAGCATGGTCTTTTATCCTGTCTTCCTTCTCTCACCCCAACCGGTCACGGCAGATGGCCAGAGGTCTCTTCCTGTTAAAAGGGAGTTTTTCCTTCCCACTTTCACCAAAGTGCTTGCTCATAAGGGGTCATATGGTTGTTAGGTTTTTCTCTGTATGTATTATTGTAGGGTCTACCTTAAAGCACCTTGAGGCGACTGTTGTTGTGATTTGGCGTTGTATAAATAAAACGGAATTGAATTGAACTGAACACTACAAACCACCATGTAGGAGTATAGTGAAATAAACTGATCTCTGTTACAGCTGGATAGTGTAATGGTAAGACTAAACACCTTCGGAGCGGGAGTCACAAGTTTAATTCCTACCCAGTATCTAGTAAGGGTCTGAGCTAGACCCCCCATGCTAAAACCAAGCCCTGAAGTGGCGCGGCTATGTCCGCAGCTTGTCCCCAGCTCGGACACAAGAATTTCACTACATGTTGTACTCTGTATAATTGTGTATGTGACAAATAAAAAAGGTTGAGGTTGTTGTTGTTCTTTTAAAAGACACACTTTCTTTTCAGCCAAACTACATTTATTCCTCTTAGTTTCAGACAAATTAAGAACAAGCTGAACACAATATAAGTATATGCGGGTTACTGGAAAGTCCAACCTGCTCTAGTGTCTCAACCATTCTCCAAGATGAGGGTGTAGGGAAACAACTCTCTCATATATCGTGGAAGAATCAAATATGTTGTTAAGTTGACCACAGCTATCTCTAGCTGGTATATCTCAAACTGACACACAAAAGAAGTAACGTTTAATTTTATTCCAGCTAGTTTTGCCAAAAAGGGTTTGGATCACCATGGCCGAAACCCCTGACAGCCAACTGAAACAGATCACAATTAGGGGTGCTATAATGTGCCTGTCTGAATAAGAATTATATTCTAATGCTGGATGGTGAACAGGTGGCAGGGGTGGATGACACAGGCCTGGCATGTCCAAAGGTGTAATGAGGGTCCAATGAATTATCTAGACACAGGCACCCAGTCCAGCTTCCACCAATGACAATATCAAAATTGAGATCCCATCTTTAACAACATTCTGAGGGAGGCTGGGACATTGACCCTGAGAGGACAATGTTCTACACTTCATGGTACACTGACCCAGGTCTCTACCCTCATGAGTATTCTCAAGGATGCGTGGAAGCCCAACTAGTCTATATGTGCATTCTGGATGAGAAGAAGGAAAAATACCACGGTCCTCTGCATTTTATTGTGCTTTAAGGTATGGGCTATCTGGTAGGTTATCACCGAGAGAGCATTTCAAGCTAATGGTGTTGGACTCCTCCGTGGCTGTCCTCTGTCTCCGAGTCTGTTCACAACTTTTGTTAAGAGAATTTCCAGGCATAGAAAGATGGCAGAGAGTTTTTTGGTTCTGTGACCTCAGAATCTCCTCTTTCCTTTTAGCAGATGAACTAGTCCTACTTCAGGTGGTGACCTCCGCCTTTGTAGTGGGGCCATTTGCAGATGAGTGTGAAGGTGGAGAGATGAGAATTAGCACCTCCAAGTCTGAGGCCCACTTCATGTTGGAGATGAGTTGCTGCTCCAAGTGAAGGAGTTCAAGTATCTCAGGGTCATGTTCACAAGTGAGGGGAGTGAGAGATTGACAGACAGACTGGTGCAATGTCTGTAGCGATGCAGATGCTATACTGGTGTGCTGTGGTTAAAAGACAGATAGGCATGAAGCCAGCAATATGTTTTTTCAGCTATGTTCTTACTGTCCAGTAGAATATGTTCATGGACACAATGGATGCAGTGAATAACCAGATGAGTTCTGATACACGAAATAGGCAATCTAGTTTGCCTATTTTGAGTCTATTTTCAGGGTGCCTTCATGCACATTATGTGATCACATCTTTGAAAACACCATGAATGCTGAGTCACATGGTTTTAGACAAACATATGCCACTATCCAACTGCCAAAACCTCCACAAAGTTATAAATGACCCGAGTCTCTTTTTTCTAGGTTCAGAAAACATGCATGGGCTGTGCTTTAGAAAACATAATTTAATTGATGCTGTGTGGTTCCCTTATTAGCAACACAATATTGGAAGCATTTCTTGCACTTAATTCCTGTACAAATGAAACAGATACATTCCATCTCAAGTTGTTTTCAACATCACGTCTCAGTAATGGACTATCTTTTCAATTTTGGAAAGCTATTATAAATTTGGGGTATAAAACAGATGGAGATTTTACATCGATTGCTCCCTAAAAGTGCTTTTGGTGTCATATGTATATTAATCTGACCATGATCTTGTAATGGGGACTGTAAAGATATACAATATTTGGACTGAAAATGCAGTAACTATACTGATCAGATGGCTTCTTGGTTGTTTACATTAGTTTCTTACATAAATTATACAGTTTAAAGTACAGATTGTTTTGCCAGCATGATTAAGTACATCAATACACTTACATCTATGCTCACATATGACATATAGAGCTACATTTAAAAAAAAAATACTGCAAAAAATAAAATGCTTCATTGTAAAATGTAATTATCCCCTAGCCCACCTGGAAAATTAACATGAGCCTCCCACTGCTCAATCTGTTTTTGAATGAGTGACAGGAAGACAATTTGTCACATTCTTTGGCAACAGGGATAAAGGCTGTTACTTGACCTTGACTCATTAACATTCCTTTAGCAGTAGCAGTATACTTACAACTTAGAAACTTACCAGAAACTCAGAATTATGTCATTAAACTAAGTATATTCAAGGCTATTACGAAAGTAGTAGGCAAGACTTTGGGAAGAGGACAATAGCTGAATCTCTTTAAGAAATTACAATGAAGCAAAGTAGACCATTTCACATGAATCCAGTGGACACCTTATTTTGTGCACTAAACTGACAGTAGGTAAATTCCCTTCATTCAGCTAATGTAGATTAACTTATATCACAGATGAAGATTAATGGATATTAAAGCTTTTCTAGGTGGCCAGATGCCTCAATATCTTTCTATTGGGAAATACAATAACCCGAAGCATCTGCAGTGCATGAAGCATGGACACTTTCCTCGTCATTCCCACTGAGGTTGAACTATAAATCAGATGAAAAATAAAACAGATTTTACCATTTCTGTGAACAATTTTCTTCACTAAGAAAGAATAACTTTAATCATAACACTCATTGTTGGATGAGGACAAAGAACACTCATTGTTGGATGAGGACAAAGAATGACCAGGCATGCCATTTACACATTTATTTCAAGAACTCACTGCATCCATTCATGAATTTTCTTAACCGCTTATCCAACTCAGGGTAATGGGGTTGCTGGAGCCTATTGCGGCAATTTTACTGAATGTAACAGTCATTAAATAATCATTAAATATAAATATTAGTGGTGGGTTATTGAGGGAAAAAAAAACCCTATGTGCTCTTGAGATCAGAGTTCTCATAAGAACAACTGCTGAATTATTATTCTCAGACTGTTGCATGTGTAATATGCGGCTCTGTATTTGTTTTGCTTTTTTCTCTATAATCCAAAAGATTAGACAAGCAATTGGTACATCAACAGCAGATCCAGGATATGTACTGTGTCCACCGAAAAACTGTTTAAACACCATGAAACAGTTTCACCCTATTAACAGCAAAGACCTGGAGGACATCTTAGGTCAACTGAACTCCTCCTCCTGCTGTTTAGATGTCCTGCCAACAAGTTTTTTCAAAAAGGTCTCAAAGACTTTAGAGTCAGACCTGTTACAGATCGTCAACTTTTCTTTAATATCAGGTGTGTTTCCAGAACCACTAAAAACTATAAAGTACAAGTTATACAAGTACAAATTAGAACTTGTATAAATTGTATAACTTCAGTCAGCAGTGGCTGTGGCAAAGTATCAATTATATTCCTAACACAGAAAAGGCTCCCTGATGGACCAGAACAACCATCATATTTACATTTTATAAGTAAAAGATCATAAGACGACGGAGAAACAATCTTTGAGTCTCAGGTCACAGGTACATGACAGGCAAAGTCGTAGTAACACGCATTAAAAAACCTTTTCACTTTGCCAGAAGATGAATCATCACTTTCACGTTCCTTCAAACATCACAAAAGTATTTAGAAGACCACGCAGACAAACACAGGCATCATCTAACAAAACAGAAAGTATAAAATGACTTATTCAACAACAATTATAACTTAAGACTAGAGCAGGGCGATATGACCAAAAATATTTATGACAAAATACATTTGAAAATTTGCGATAACGATATAACTGACGATATAATTGACACTAGACAAAATACTTCACAACTCCACAACTTTATTAGTGCAAAAAAACCCCAAAAAAACATCAATGTATTTTCACTTAAACAAGCACCTGTTTTTTATGTGCATTAAAGTTATATAAAAATTTAACAGTGCAAATGCAAATTCCTTGCTGACAGTTTAACCAAAAGGCATTTCCAGTGGAAATTGGCCGACATATCCTCAGCATAACCATGTATAATATCCACAAAACTTAAAAAGAGGTTATACACACACAATACGATAATATTATGTTGAAGCACAGTACGTATCACTCCGCGAGGCTCCTGTCTACGATAGCCGTAATGCTCCGACAATCCATCCAACGGTGCGGATTCGTAGCTTAGCAAAGTCATGCTAAAACATTTGACTCTTTTTCAAGCGCCATGTAGACTTGTAGTCAAGACCGCCTAATCCGAGACCAAGACAAGACCAAGACCAGAGGGTATCGAGACCAAGACAAGACCAAGACCAAGTTGAGACCAAGACCAAGACCAAGACCGAGACAAAAAAAGTCTTTAAACTGCAGCCAGATGCTATTCTATATACATATTCAGGACACCTTAAACTAGTTTTTTAATTAAGCAGCAAGGCAGAACAAAGTCAGGCCTGTATCAAGACACAGGGACTAAACCCCAATTCAACCAGACCCAAAACTGATCCTGGAATTAAAACAGGACTACAACAGTAACCAAGACAGAACCAGAATCAGAACTAGATGATAGTAGCACTAAAAATCATCATAGACCTGCACTACACTTATTTTTTAATTCTACCAAAGTACAATATTTAGATTGAGAAAAGTTTATATAATTATTTAGCCTTCGTTGTGCAAACAAGCCTGCATAACTTAATAAATATAGAATTTGAAAAGTAACAAATGGTATCTAAAAAGAAACACGACTAGATACATGTTCTGATGAGTTTTGGCAAACAACCATTTGACTAACATGTGTGTCTCACCTGCTCTTGTTCCATCTCTGTTCTGTCGTCATTCTCCCGTCCCTCCTTGTCTCTCTCTCTCCCTCTCTGCTCCTCCTCTCTCTCCCTCTTTGTGCTGACAATCAAGCCAAACACCAACATCATCAAATATACAGTTGAAACCAGATATTTATGTACTCTTCAGATAAAAACACAAACACTTTTTTAATTGTAACATCAAATCACATGGACTCTACTAACCTATCAGAAGCTTCTTTAGCTCAGAATGGAATCGTCTGGAGTTTTCTTATTAATTAACAATAAACTTAGTGTATATGTACTCCTAAATTTGATGAAAGTGATTAAAATAGACAGCTCCCTCTTTTTATTCTGACATTTAACTAATTCAAAAGATATTTCAACATTTATTTATCTAAAACAAAAGTTTACTCTAAATTGATGTTTAACAGTAAAAAAAAGTTTTTATGTTTTCTCCATAAAGTGTATGTAAATATCTGGTTTCAACTGTGAATATACTGCTGTGTATTGAAATTCCTCTTGTTTTGCATAGATATACTAAACAACATCCAAAGCATAATATATAAAATAACATCTACCTGAGTTTTTTCTTTGAAAGAAGCTCCTTATGTCCATTGTTGTGTTCATCAGTACACAACTGAAACCGATTTAGAGAGTTTGTTTAGCCGTGGAGGGTAACAACTGAAAATATGAAATGTAAGCTAAGACTAAAAAATCAGCATTGCTGTTCGGCTTTTTATTTATCCATTTGTTGATTCACTCGAAGAGCAAGTAACGCAACCAAGTGATCAGTTTGATATCAATCTTTTGTGATACACCGTCATATTTACATTATTAGTTCAGTACGAATGATTTGCTTTGGTACCTGGTCAAACTTAAGCTCTCCTCTGTCTGCAGCAAATTCGCAGGCAGCAGCTTCTCCCCCCTCGCTCACATGGGTGCTGCGCTCAGTCGCCTAGTGCCTGAGCTCGGATCATACCAAAATTAGGGGGAATTTACGACGGTGCGCTCTGTGCTTCGTGTGTTGTTTTTGGGCTTAAGCCCAGTAAGCCACCCCCCCCCCCACTCCGCTGATGGTTGACTCCAAATCTCCCGAACACTATGTCGATTTGAGAACGCAAGACCGAAACAGCGAGACCAAGACCGAGACCAAGACAAAAGTCCGTCGAGACCAAGACCGAGACCAAGACAAAAGTCCGTCGAGACCAAGACGAGACCAAGACAAAAGTCCGTCGAGACCAAGACGAGACCAAGACCACGTAAAAGTGGTCTCGAGACCGGTCTCGAGACCAAGACCGGTCTCGAGACATCCAACTCTAGCGCCATGTACCACATAAAATCGTTTTGAGGTCAGTAAACACAACCAGAATACATACATAAGGCACACGGGATTATAAGGGGCACTGTCGACTTTAAGAAAAATCAAAGGATTGATTTTAAGTGTGCCGTATTTTCCAAAAAACACGGTAATAACGACGGCCCGCTAGCATGTGCTACCAAAAATAGTGCTTTGCTGTGTATTTGATGGACGAAAGCTAAACCAGTTCCACACCACTGAAGTTGCAGCATTTTTACAAACCAATTCTGGTTCATCCGTTTCATTCAGCGATCCGCCTTCGCCCACCTCATTCTCCGTCGCCGCCATGCTTTTTCCGCCATGTGCGTGAAAAGAAAGGCACTTCACATGCGTGTTTTACCATTATTCTATCGTGATATTTCATTTTCTTATCATTGCCCAACATTATACTGGTGAACGGTATAATATGGCCCAGCCCTACTTAAGACTTTCTCATGAACAAATTACTTTTATTTACTATTATTTTTGATGCCTAATCCTGGACTGAATGAGACAAATGTTACCATTTCTGTCCTTCATCTAGCCAGCCTCACATAGGCATGGAATGGGGCATAAAAAGAAAAAGAAACACAATATGTATTTTAGGTCCCACCACCTCCTTCACTGCCTGTGGCAGTCTTGTATCATAGCTCTGAAACCGATTACTCCCCCATTCTGGATTTGTGCATATACTTAACCTCCATAGTGGATTGTGTTGCTCTGCTCTCCTTGGTATCCCACAGCCTCTCCTTACACTCCTATTATGAACATGCCGGACAACAAACTAAGATAGCTGCGTGTAGAACTGTAGTAATGCTTTGTATGCTATTCTCTAAAAAAAAAAAAACCACAGTTAAGAAATACATGTGAATAAGAAACAAAAATAAAAATAAAAAGAAAGTGACATCTTTTTTTTCACCAACCATGTTGGTGGTGAACACGTTTCAGATACATACAGACTATTCGTTTAAATATGAATCACAATGTGGCATATCGTTTCAGTCAAAACAGAAGAGCAAAGGCGCATGCAGAATTTAAATGAGAGCAGTTTTATTGGATTATGATTTTTCCCCACTTTTTTCTAGAGAAAGCAAATGTAAAATCAGAAGCCTTGGTGTTTAAACGTGCTCACTCTTCATCGCTAAAGCAACAATATGTGAAGCCCTTGGGCTGCTGGAAGCTGTCAATGAGTCGGAAACAATAGGGTGCTGGATGTTTCTCACTGTATGTATTTCACATTAAGCCATTTCATCCCCTCCTACCTCTCAAATGCTTCATTGTGAGTGTGAATTTCTACCTCCTACAATCCCTCTCCCTCTTAGTCTCAATTAGGGAGCTGGCAACTCTGATCAGGTGATGCTGTACTTTACTCATTTCCTGTGGGAATCAATGGCCACATTTAATCAAATGGCTGGAAGCTAATGGCTTTAGTGGAGCTTGGGGTGTAGCATAGGTCAGTATCAGACAGCAGAGATAAATGACAGCTGACATCCCTCCTGGTAAAAAACACTTGAAGGGCATCTTAACAGAAAAGAAAAATAAAGTTTTAGATTTTCATGAACACTAATGTTTAATTACTCCCATGCACCTGGAGCCCCTACAGTGCAGTTACAGTCAGAAATCATTCACTGTTGGAAAGCCAGCTACACCCTGATTAGGGCTAATAGATTATTTTGTGGTTTCACTGCTTAATACGAAAATAGTCTATCAGTCTGACTTGGAGACAACTTGATCAATAGCCTTATTGCCCCCCTCACCCCCAGACTGTTTCTTCTATGGAATATGGTATGTCAACAGGTTTTAGCAGATTCCCAAAGTATTCTAAAACTTGTCTATATCCACATCTACAGCTAGTAAGACTCCATCCCACATCTAATGATCGTTTGTAGAGTACTGCTTTCATCTCCTGAGCTTCTTGAGTGACAGAAAGTTTTGTTCCATTGCCCCACCAAATGCAGATCTCAGTTTCTCGCTTCAGGCACTGCCCAAACCACACTCCACTGGGCCTGGCATTAGCTGTCAGCTGAGTCCCAGAAGCTAAACCAAGATCAATAAGACTCCTTCTGCTTGACAGCTCCCTTCACTTCCGGAGTAAAGCATCTGGCTCAGAGGTTGCTGCCATGAAAAGACACCAGCCACCCTATGATCACTGCCCCCTCAGCAATAAAGGTAGGGAACATAGTTCACTGGAAGTTAATAGCCTAAACCTTCCTTGAACTGCTCACAAAGCCCATTAATGAAGCAGCACTTGGATTCCTCCCAGTTCAATTCAATTTTATCTATTTACCAAATCACAACAGTAGTCATCTTATTCACTTAATATTTTAAGGTAAACACCATACAATAACACAGAGGAAACCCCTACAATCAAACAACCCTCTTTAAGCAAACACTTAGTGACAGCGGGAACAGAAAACTTCTTTTTAACAGGAAGAAACCTCCTGCATAAATAGGCTCAGTAAGGGGCAGTCATCTGCTGTGACCAGTTGAGGGTAATGGGAGAGGCAGGACGAAAAAAACACTTTGGAGGAAAGCCAAAGATCAATAATAACGAATGATTAAATGCAAAACGATGCATAAACACACAGAGAATGAGAAGACAGGAGTGCACAAGAAACAGTCAGTGAATCACAGAAAGCCCCCAGCAGCCTAGACCTGTTGCAGCATAAGAAAGGGAGGATTCAGGGTCACCTGATCCAGCCAGTATACGTAATCACACCTTTCCAGGTTTTGCTGTCATTAACATGTAAAGGTGATGTACTGACTATAACTAGTTGTCACGGCGAGTGAGGTGAGCCGTGTGGGGGAAATGAAGGAGGATCCAAGTGCAGGCAGTCGTGAAGGTGTAAAGGTGGTTTATTGAACATGAAAGTAAATACAAACGGCAAATGGAGCTGGAACTAAACTATACTGGGATCAACTAAACTACAGAGCACAAACCTTAACGAGAACGACCAGAAGAGACTAACGGCGGACAGCAGGGAGAACACGCAGATGAGGCAGGGTGGAATACACAGACGGACCAGCAACTACAATGACGGAAGACATGACTTAAATACACAGAGAATCACAGGGGAATTACATACAGGTGGTGGACACAGCTGGGAATAATCAACAAGACGAGACAAAGGTAAAACTGAACACACTTGCATGAGACCCAGACCTTCACAATAGAACAGGAAATGAGAACACCACACCAAGACGCAGACCTGACGCTGAGAGACAGACAGAATGACACATGGAACCTGAACTAAACTAAACGTGAGATACAACCGAGAACAAATCCTTAAACATGAACCTCAAATAATAAACATAACCATCATCATAAACACAACAAGAGAACAAGAAAACAATCCCTGATGCAAACCAAAACCAAAAACATAATAACCTCAAACATGGAATAACAAAAACATGAAACTCCACATACTGGGTCCAACAGACCCAGACCCGTGACACTAGTTTTGGCAATTGGGGATTAGACCATCATTTTCTTCAATTCCAGTTGTCCCCCAAGCAAGCTAATGGTTGGACCAATTAAAAAAAAATGTGAAAATTAAACTCCCTTCTTGTCCCTGCAGGTGGTCTATGCTATTCCCAGAGCTGTGCTCTTCTCAACCAGTGTTGTTCCTGGGATCTGCTGGAGCCATCTTCCTCATGTACTCATAGGTGTTTGCTGTCTCATCCTGCACAGTGGTTCTGACACTAACTAATCCTTGGCTTTCTTTCTTTCCTTTAGTGGATAGTCTCAGGCTGTTGGATTTAGGGTGAAACTCTCCATGCATGATCAGGAGCTTTTTTGTCTTGATGTCAGTGGCTTCTCCTTTGTCCAACTTATTATCCCAGCAAGGTACCTGATCACAGTCGATCACAGGGTACCTGATCATATGTGTTAATAGCCCGGATCATGTTATTTCCATTTAGCTGACTCCCCAGGACTTGCCTTACGTTCTCCAGGTATTTGGTGGTTGAGGCTTTCCTAGCGACCTCGTCATGGGATTCCCAGATGCTTGTAGCTGTACTCATTGTCTGAAATGTTGCCTCCTGGTAGTGTGATCCTATGAGATTCAGGCCTATGCAGAAAAACAGTGGGGACAGGGCATCTCCTTGGTAGATCCCACACTTGATGGTGACTTGTACTATAGGCTTGAATCATCTGAAGTTGTTCACTACACAGTTTTGTTTGTTGCTATCTTCATACATGTATTATGTATCATGAGTGGAAGATGTTAGCAAGTTTATATTTGGGTTATCTTGTGTTTGCCTATAAACAACTTTGGAAGTGAATATTAAGATGTGTGAGTGGTAATGGACCCTGGAGCAAACACTTGAACTTGAATAATGAACAAAAAAGAGACTCAGAGTGAAAAAACAGAGAAAGTAAAAACATTTGCCCTTTTGTTGACTTGCTCTCAAACGAGTTGAATGGGTAGGTACAATCATTATTCACTCTTTTAGTAATGCCTTCAGTACTGCCATGTTTTGCCACTGGCAGGAGCAAAATTAGCAAAAGTATTTTCTTGCAATGATTAGACTTAATGTTTAATATTCAGAAAAAGAAAGTTGTTTCAGCATCGCAGAAACTGTTTGCTAAAAGAAGGAATAACATTGCCTCTGGGATATTGTTCACTTTTACGGTGCTTGATGTCTTTATTTTGAAAATGACTGTACGTACAGCAGGATAATGAGAGTGACACTGGGATTCAAGGACCATTATTTACCTATTCAAATATGCAGCAGTATGGCGCACTTCATAGGAATATAAATAAAGATTTGCTCCTGTAATGGCTCCTCTGAAGGTTTATTTCCAGGCACTTGTCAAACGACATATTTTCACAACAAAATCCCTAATGTGTTTTTATACAGTCACTTTCAGACTAGGCTGCATAATTAGGTAGCAGAAGCCTGCTGGATGATCAGATATTTAGAAAGTCATATGGCGGAAGTGTCTCGGTGTTGTCACAACCCATAAATCAGAGTTGCAGTTGCATAGTTGTTGATTTAAGTGATACTGTAACAAAATGATCAAAACTTACAGAGCATGTAACCTGAGGGAGACAAAACCCCTATACGCACCTTTCCATTTCTAAAACTCAAGTTTAAATAAAAGACAGTGCAGCGAATAAACACACCCAAAACACTGGCCTTAGAGGGAGCGGGCAGGACTGTAGCTTCAGACTTTGACATGTAGAAAAGCCAGGAGGAGGAAGATTAGAAACCAAAATCAAACAGCGAACAAAGAGACTCTCCAAATACTGATTAATGGGGCAAACAGAAAAAATAACACACTGCTTTCCAGACAAGAAGATGTTTTCTATTGGATGTGACATAATGTTAACTTTCAGGCTCATTGGTATGAGCTCAAGTCCTGCAATTTAAATGTTGGCACCGAATCTCTACAAGTGAAACAAACAGCACTTCAAATTCCTCCGCAGACTGATGACTTCAATGAAGTATCGCAGCATCGCATCATTAGCTCTAAACTGAAAGACTAGACGACTCTCACTACACCTCCTCAACACACGTCATAAAACAGACAAGCCTAAAAACAACAAGTCTAAAAAAACAGCGGGACTGGAAAAGAGAAGTTGGAGCAAAACCAACGAAAACAGTCACCTTAATCCATCTGATTCACATCATGTTTATCGTCCAAGCAAATTTAAATGTGTTCTTTTGGTCACCACTCTCTGCCCTTTTGGATAATCAGCACCTGCACCTGATGGCTTGATTCCTTGACATTACTGGGCTGGTGAATAGGTTACACAGAAAGTAGCTACAAAAAGACTAGTTGTGCATGAAAACGGCTTACGTCTCAAGTGTTTTTAAGGTTCAGCTTCATTATATCTGGTGAAATGTAGGTATTCAAATGGAGAAAAAGATTTAAAAAATCGAGAGGAATTAAATTCCATGTTTGTGTTCCACTATTTTGCAATAAAACACCTGGATCAGCTTACTGTGTTGAAGGTCCCAAGTGTCAGCTGTCTTTAGCTGTGCATACTTGCCCCCCTTGTTTAAAGAGGACTATAGCGGCAGAAAGGAGACCATGAGGGCATTTTAATTCCTGAGGCAGAACTAACTTGCATGTATTTTACATAAGCTTGGCACGAGCTAACGCTCAACATGGAAAACGTGGCCATGATCAGCCACCCTGAAATCCCATATATAAATCCGATCTTATCATATACTGCACGTTTCGATGGTAATAACACACTTATCCTAATAGTTCAGACTGAAGAATCTTTAAATCCTGCGCTTCATAAACTTTTATATCTCTCATTCTACGTACAGAGACGTATCAAAGTCACATACCATAGTAGTAACTGTAATAGATACTGTGTGGAACAACTACAATCAAATCAGTGCTCAGAAAATAATCTGAAGCTGACCCTGAATATATGACCCTGTGTATGAACATGAATCAGGGTTGATTATTATTGAATGGAGGTCCGGCAGAAATCATTGACTGCTTCATAAGATAGATCTAGTTTTTATTGACTGCAATAACTGAAAGCAGAGGAGCGCTGCCCTGTCAGCATCTTCTGTTTGTTCCTTCACAGGCAGCGTTTCTTTTTTTCTCCCCGTGCTGTTCAATGCCTTTATTAACAAAGCTCTGAAAAAGATCACACAGATAATATAATGGCTTTGGTGCTGGTCCAATGACTACAGAAGCAGGATTTCAAACTAGGTTTAAAACTGTTAAAGCAGTAGAAGGATGGAGGAATGCAATCCAAGCCAAACGGTGCAGCACCTGACCTTCGTATGTTTGGTGGGTCAAAGTATTTTATGAATTGTCAGTAGAACTGGCTTCACAGGTCAGTCACTCAGTCCTTTGCTTGTCTGCCCTAGATATGTTTCACCCAGAAAGAAAATTTTTAAAAAGGCCTGAAACTGCCACAATCAAGGGCAAGAATGAAGAGACGATGAACACCACGGATGCTGAATGCTGAGTGACAGTGTCGCCAAAGGATGGACGCTGAGCAGCAGCATTTATTGCCCCATTCTCAACCCAATCACTGCTGAGCCAACTGCTGTGGATTTCAATCTAAGTGGAAACATTTTCAGTTTGATCCAACGATTTATGGAATAAAATAACCTGTAGCAAAAGGCCAGATCATAGACGGACACAGCTTTTTTTTTTCTTCTCTATTTTGCCTGCACAAGTTGTGCTTTCTCTGTCACATGGTTATTAAACCTTGCATCTCCTTCTATATTTATCCTTACCTTTCAGTCAAAGTGAGTGAAATGTGTAATTTAGCTTCAGTAGGTGTAACTGCTCAATGGTCATGAAGTGCTACGTGTCAGAAATTCTTTTAAAGGACATTTCACAAACACTGATTCCAACAAGCTTTCAGGCAAATTTCTATCAAATGAAAATTAGAACTGTGTCCAAAAGCTGTATTTTAGTGACATTAAGTGAAAGAATCATTTTATCTTCCAGACTCATTGGGTTAGATTTCAAAGCATCTCTTCTTGGTAAAAAGTTCATTCTTTGTATTAACTACTTATTTTGACTGAATGACTTCACAGAGGTCTTTCTGTGGCACATTACATGACATTACATCATTTGAGCTTCAGGATTCTTCGTCTTCCTCTCCCCCCTTTATTCATATCTCCCGGTATTTTATCTCTTTTTTCTTTTCTTTTTTTTAATCTTCCATATAGTTAACTAAGACAAATTCTTGTTTTTCTTTTGCACTTTTTGCACCATTCTTTACTCTGAAAAGTAAACATGACATAAAGGGTGGAAAAATGAGACACGCCGTCAGCAAAACTGAAGAACGTAATGGTGCATTCATTCATCTATCCATTGCTGAAGGCAGGGATGTGAAGATGGAGGACATATACATGCACACATATGGCAACATACAGAGAAAATATGATGTTATGTTAAAACTCAGATTGTGCCTGCCATAGTCTCTCAGCTCTTCTTCACCAAGTCTTTCCAAGTAACAAGAGCCAAGAATCACACACACAAGTATTTCTCTCTTCAACTAAAGCCTCATTAATTTGTCCCAAATCATTCAAATGGCCCACACTTTGATGTGTTCACTGGATTCCATCTTATGCGAGGAAAGTAACACACCTTGTTTCAGTGACATCCCAAATTAGTGTCAAAATAATGTGTCAAATAATGTCAAAGTGGCATTAATGTAGTCATTAATCTTTGATTTCTTCTAGGCTTTCTTTTATGGGAACATGTCAAATGCTAGATTATAAGGATTGCATACTCCAAGTTACATCATTCATTTTTTTTGTAGACATTTACATCTATAACTGAGCTTCTCTCAGTTTCTGACTGTGATAAATACTTAAATGCCAGTCTGGTTCTTGCTATAGAGAAAAGCTGTTTTTATTTCTACGTAACTATGTATGTTTAAGCATAGAAACTAATGTATATATCATCAAAGTCATGCTGGGCATTTTCTGTGTTAAAGCAGACCATGGCCCTTCTTTAATTCCTCTATGACCTTCATCCAGATGAGAACTGTTTATTCAGAATATTGAGAATAACATAAAAAAGGATATTATTAATTAACCCCTGTTGTAGGAAAATCTAAAAGTATCATACATATATATAAAATTAATAGAAAATATATAAGAAAAGATTGACAGAGCATGTAATTATAGAAATCATTAAAAACATCTTTCTATGGTATTTTTCTGTGCTTACACTGCAATCATTATAAATTTAAATTTAAAAATAAAATTTTAAATTTATGGTAGCAAACCCTTTGCTGGCACACCTTCTGACCAGAATGGATCGAGGTGAGCAGAACCTATATTAAGGAAACGGAAAAGACACCAGAATGGCCCAATCTACAGGTTATTTATAAATGATTAAATGTGTGGAGTAGCACTCGGTCCTACCAAAACATGACACTAGCATTTAATTAAAATCTCAAGTTTAATTTTAACAAGTTTGACAGGAATTAGACCACATTTTTTGTACAACCTAAAGAAAAGAAAAAAAGAAAAAAAACTTTTACAAACTGTTGACCTAAAGTTTAAGAGGCCTCATGCATGTAGAAGAGCTGGGCTCAATCTCCAGAGATTATTTGGCTACTGGTAAAGGGACATGGCTGCTTTGAGTGGCAAATGTGTCAACACAGAGAGCTAACTGATATCTCTATGCTTCATTGTTGCTAAGACACTGAACTAGTTTTATCGGCTGTGTTTATGTTCTTGTGGCATTTGCAGCATTTTTCATTATCTGACAAGTATATGGTTTGCTGTGATGTACATACAGGACAAGAACCTTGTCCTTCTTTTGAGGTGAGTGAAATTCTAATATTTTAACTTTGTGTTACTTAGAACTTAAGTGGCAGATATGTGTTTGTGTATACAGTCCATTAATGCAGTGGTTCCCAAACTTTTTTTGCTAGGCCCCCCTTTGTTGTACAAGAAAAATGTTCACCGAAAACGGAGATTTTTTTAAAACTCCTTTTTTGCGTTTACGTGTGGACGAAGAATACAGAGTTCATCACGCAACATCAAGGGTATGCGACTTTTTTCACGTCACGCTGTGCGCCACGTTATTGTTTACATGAGATGAATTGCAGAATGGCAGATAGAGACAAAATTTACTGTTACTGTTAATCTGACTATCTGCAAGTTTTACACGCTTACATATACACACGCAGTTACTGTCCCTCCATTTACAAAGGCAGAGGCGTCACAGTGTGATTATTTTAGGTGTAGTTGTTTTTTCCCTGTGTAATAATGTTCAACATTGCTGTCAATACATTTTTCAAAAAGTGCCTCTCTGTGCAAAATGGGTTTAAATCATAAACAACTGTTGGATGCTGTTTGTCCGTGATTTGAACCAAAGGAACAAATCGTGGCAGGATCAGTCTGATGTTATTTGTATCCCGCTGTAACTTTACTGTATAAAGAGCTAACATCTCCAAAATGTCAGGAGTAGTTAGTTATTACAACAAGTGTTTGTGAACTAAAAATCAAGAATGTGGGATTCTGCAGGAGAGACCTACCTTGGCACTTGTGCAGGTGAAACCAAAGGGAAGATATGCTTCACCATATTTTTTAGTCTTTGGCTTAGAATGATGTTGGTTTGGAAACATATTCAGCGACGCTTCATCTCCTGCTTTGCGTTTGTGTAGGCGCCCCATGCTAGCAGTGTCCAAGCCATTTTATTTTTTTCCCCCTTTTCATACTGCGCCCCCGCTGCAATGGCTCACACTTTGGAAAGCTCTGCATTAATGTATGTTGTTATCCAGGGCCACTAGTCTTATAGATTCAAAAATGTACAGTGTATTTGGTTTTTTAAAAATACCCTGTTTTTTCTGTGCTGGAAATTATGCAAAGATGAGTATTGCTGTGTTCAGAATGGTCAGCTGTGTTATAGCTAACAACAGGGGGCGCATTAAGGATAAAGAGCTGGTCTTAGCTTTGCAACAGTGAGACTTTCTGATGTTCATTTATTATGCTAATCTTGCTGCTGTATTCCCATAGCTAAACCCCAAAGAGAGGGTATAATGCCAAGAATTGTATGTGTGTAGGTTGTGTGTGTGAATACCTCAAGTGTATGCAAGATAATTGGATTGCGTGCAATCATTTTCTTATGAAATAAGAAAATATGAGGAAGACAGTGAGGTTGTATTCAGAGATGTAAACAGTAAGGTCCAAAGCTGTGGACTGACACTAATGTTATTCTTACTATCTACTGTATTTCCTAACTGTCACACACAAGCATTAAACTGCTGAACCCTTTCATGAGTGAAAGTGTGTGAAAGAGCATTGACAGCTTGGTACTGAAGAAATGAGCAGATGAAGTTGAGGTTTTGGACTGACAGCTTATAACAACCTGTCTAACATGAGACCGAGAGACCATCAGTCCACTGAGCTCTGTTTTAACATCCCAGTACCCGTGCACCATGCCAACTGGTTGCCTCCAATCAGTCAACACAGCAGAAGGATGGCTGTCATTCAGCTGATGTCCGATAAGTCCATTACTGGAGTTGATGATAATGCATCATGTTAGCAAATAGACAGTTTGACCGCCATTGACATTGTTCTAATGTTGCTCATAGCACATTAGATAAACTCTGATGAATGTGGGATTGTTAACAAAGGCTGTGGTGTAGTGTTTTAGAGAAACAAGCCGCCATAAAAACATTATTCAGGTTGAGCTAAAATTGGGAAATGGAGCCTAACGCTCAGTCAAGTCTTCATTAATGATGGCCTTCGTTAAAATAAAGTCTAATTAATGTCTCTCTGTTAATCATTCAAGAGCAGCAAATTTGTTCTTCACTAAGGTGTTAAATGTTTTGATATAAATTAATGTGCACGTTGTGGGAAGAAAATAAATAAATCAAAGTCAGAGAAACATGTCACAGGAAGCTGAACCGTTTATAGCAACAAAAACTTACATAAGATGGGTTTGACTGATGAAGCTCTGCTCTCTGGGAAACTCCTAAATCAATCAAAGCATTTGAAAAATGCTGCCAGGGGCAATATGGCTCTGCTTTGAGTAGGTAGGAGAGCTAGAGCACATTTATATCATCCAGATATGATAAACATAATGCAGACAGCAAGAGATGAAAGTATAACAATAATTTAAGGATGACTACAAGAGATCGGCAGCTCAAAAGTCAAAAAGTGAAGCATAAAGAAAGCAATGAAGGTAGAGAAAACAGACACTGATAAGGTTCTATGTGTTTTGTTTTTCTGTGCTGAAATTAAACATATATTCACTGACACACACACACACACACACACGCACACACACACACACTGATCATGTCTGGCAAATTACCAATAAAATCCTCCAGCAGGTGTTGATACACTTCAAATGTGGAACAGATGTTTTACACACACACACACACACACACACACACACACACACACACACACACACACACACACACACACACACACACACAAATGAACATCTCAGTAAGCTGTAAGCATTATAATCTTCAGCTCAGAGTGGTTTATAAATTAAATATGGGTGATAATCTTATTCTTATGGAAGCTACATTACCTTAATTTATTCCCCTCTACTATGTCAACCCCCCCCCCTCCCTGATCTGATTCTAAATATGGTTCTTTTTGTTCCCAATGTGTTGGTAATACTACAAAAACAAAACACTGAAAAGCTAGAGAGAATGAGGAATCATCAAGAGAGTCAAGAGAAACAAATCTAAGGCTATAAAGGAAAAATTAGCTGAATTTCAAAGCTAAAAGTTGTATGATTAATAACCGGAATAATAAAATTCAGTCCATGTCTTACGGTGGATGTCTGCACCTTTAAAGTTAGTGGAGTAAAAATACCTTCAGCTATATCTCTAACATGATGTGGAACTGCTCTGTGGAGAATATGCGTTAAACATTTTTTCATTAAACAGAAATGGGCCTGAGCTGTTACTGTTACTTCACACATGCTTCTCTGCCTTTTTTTTTTTTTACTGTCTTAACAATATTAATAATAACAGCCCAGTTTTTCAGTGTGAGAAGAATGTGTGTGAGGATAAGATAAACAATAATAAGGTCTAGAGTCCTATGAAAAGCTGTTGCATTCGATCACACAGTCTCTTCAGCAAAAATGAGGTTTCAGACAATAAACTGCTCTGGTGAGTCATGTTTAAGCCTTTGTGAGAGGTTTCTCTTTTTTAGTGCAAAAACATATTTAGTTTCTGGTAGCTCACTCACTACTGTTAATATATCATATTAACGTGCT
The DNA here is from genome assembly GCF_018398535.1 of Haplochromis burtoni. Classification (NCBI taxonomy): domain Eukaryota; kingdom Metazoa; phylum Chordata; class Actinopteri; order Cichliformes; family Cichlidae; genus Haplochromis; species Haplochromis burtoni. The sequence goes on along the minus strand of NW_024582645.1, from coordinate 53,148 downwards.
CGAGTGCAAAGACAAATATAAACAAAAAACCCCACAAAAGCACAGCTAAGCGGTATTTCTGTCCCAGACTAAAGGTCTTTACATCAGACACGTAAAGTTTTACACACAATTTTGTGCCTTAAAGCTGTTTTTCATCCCACCTTTTCTTAATGAAGCCATCCACACTGACCGCAATTTCAGGTATTTTGTTCTTACAAATCAACTGCAGTTTTTCAGATTTTTTGCATGCGACTAGACAGATCTGACCAATTAGACCACTGCATTTGGCAAAACGTGCACTTACAGTTCAAAACGTGCACCAGTCTTGAGCAATATGGAAATACTAAAAAAAAAATCCTGTTTTACCTCAGACACAGAGCTAGATGTTGCTCAATCTGCTCCCTGAAATGATTTGTCTGGCTCCTCAGATGTGTTCCAAACTCCGCCAACAAGACCTCAAAGTGCTCTACTGACATCCTGAAATATGTACGAAAGCAGCTGTGATATAGCTTTAATTCCTGGATCCAACCATGAAATTCTCCTTGCTGCTGCCTTCTTGTGAGAATAGGATGAACCCAAAATCTCGATTTCGATTCTTTCATGCTTAGAAACAACAGGACCAACTTATTGTTGACTGATGTGCCTTTTTTGGATGATTTTTTTCAAAAAATTCCAACACTTTCAGTCTGTATATGTGCTACAAAGCAATTTTGCATCTGAAAAATTACAATTTTTGTGCCATTCTTTGCGATGTGCCATAAGTTTCTTTTCCAAACTTTTCAAACACAAAGCAACCACACTAACAAACTCTCTTGTTACAATAGACCAACCTGCCATGACTGTTTATTTATAGAGCAATTGGTTAATCACTAATCCAATTCTATAGAGTTGTCCTTAATGGACTATATTAGGAACAATGTAGTCACACCACAATGATGTGATGGGAGCTGGTGACAGAAAAATACTGTCTAAAAACATCACAGCTAGTTTGGAAAAGACAGAAAAACAGAGATTAGCTTTACACTTCCAAGACTGTATCTTTTGCAAAAGTTTGTGGAGTTCCTGAACTGGTCAAAAACTTTACATCATTCTAAAACTCAGTCAATCTGTCCGAGAGTTTGCAACATTATAAGTCTAAATATGGCACACTCCCTTCATTAGGCTCTGCAGTTTAGACATTAATGATGGAGGTCAGTACTCAAGGATCTGACAACAACATCAGCATCAACATACAAACCAGTCTTTAAGAAGGCATAGATAAATAGTATACATAGATAAATGTGAGAATATTGCCTTTTTGGCTCAGGGTAAAGTCTTGCTGTGATATATATACTCAATCTTTCTCCATCTTTGACTTTTATACTCTCACATAGATTATGTGTAATATACTATTTTACCATTAGCTGAAACAGAGAAGAGGACTGCAAATTATAAAAGAAGACAAACTTTATGTTTCATTTTCCTCAAAAATCCACCAAAGATACAATTTATTTTTAAGCAACAAAATATTTTTCATTATAACCTCTACCTGCCCTCATGTTTTACTGAAAATTCAGTTCGAGAGGACATAAATGTACTGCTATAAACACAGTGTTGAGCCTGAGCCCTTCTGAACTACAGCAACTGAGGTGAAAGCCATCAAAAGTAAACGTGACAAATTATTTTCTGCTAAAAGTAGACAATGATTCATTACTGAAGTTTTACTCAACAACTGAGACCATTAAGGCAAAATCAATTGTGTGTTACTCCTCCCAGCTAAATCCATTGGTACATTACTTAGCATTGCCATTAGTATATCATTTACATCAGTGGTTCCCAAATGGCATGGCAAGGCACATGAGTGTTCCTGGAGGCAAGTCCACTTGTACCTTGGGATGTTATTACTGCATTAAAGCCGTATGTGCTATGAATTACTATTTTAACTTACTGTATCACTTTTCTAAATGTAGTCTCTCCTTAAAATAAAAAGAAAGTGTTTAAAAACCTTCTGTCAAAGTGAATTTTAATCTTTGTACTAGACAGATGGGGGATGTAAGATAGGACCTGTGAAAGGGGGAAACAGATCGCTTTTTTTCTGTGTTGGCCAAGCCAAACAAACACTTAAAGAAAGAAAAAAACTGCATTATGAAAGCTATGGCTTTAGCTGGGCAGAGTTGTAAACAGGCTGAATGTGTCATGTGAAATGCACTCTATGTGAACAAAAGTACAGGGAAAAAAACCCTATACTATAAGCTGCCTTCCCAAGGAAACCCATCCCATGAAGCTCCTGTTACACGTGATTTTGGCTGATGTTAATGCCAGAGAAGGTTTTGAACTCTGCAGTTATTGAGTCAGCTAATGACTTTTACACACTCAGTGTTTGGCAGCTTCACTCTAAACTTACATGGTCTGTCACTTTGCAATAACACCTCTTATAGCTAATTGTGGAATATGAAGGAAAGAAGACATTTCATGAACAGGCTATGGATCTGTAAGACCACATGAAAGTGCCACGTACTGAGAACTCACCATCAGTGAGTCCTTTAGAACTGTCTTTAAAGATTATACTTTTATCTTTTTACTTGTCCAAAGACTCAATAAACGCTCCATTTAAAAAATAAATAAATAAAATATTTTGTGATATATTTTATGTTTCAGGCTTTAACAGGTTAAAATATGACACTCTGGCTTTTACAATTAGGAGTCTAACATAAGCTGTAGCATTAAGAATAGTATGCAAAGTTGTTTAATATTTCACTTTAATGTCATGTCACTGTAATGACGTGAGCAACATTATTAGATTCATCCTTCCAATAGCCATGCAAAATATGCACTTAAGTGTGTTGCAGTGCTTTAACAATAATTGTCTCCAGATTATAAGTAGGTACGATTACTTTAGATCTCTCTTGATGGGTTATAACTGTTTTGAAGGGAGGGAGGTTCAGGGCGGAAGCAATCAGCTTCATGGGCTCATCCGGTTAGAATAAGAAAAGCAGCCATCTAATGCAGAATTATTTTCAGGGTACTCCTTTTATTCTCAAATAAATAAGGCAAAAAAGGAAGGAAACAAAGACACA